>NW_027591896.1:22500-70000 GCF_964213995.1 Mustelus asterias | reverse complement strand
CACACACCCCAACCTCACGCCTGAAGGATTCCAAACACAATAGCTCACCTGGAGAAATGAAGCGAGTCTATTCCCGTCTTACAGAGCAGCAGGACCTCTATCCCTGAGAAATATCCCCAAAATACACAACCCAGCAAGCGTGTACACACTGATATAGCCTTACAGAGATAGGGAGGGGTGTAGGGAGCTGGAGGAGGTTACAGAGATAGGGAGGGGTGTAGGGGCTGGAGGAGGTTACAGAGATAGGGAGGGGTGTAGGGGGCTGGAGGAGGTGACAGAGATAGGGAGGGGTGTAGGGGCGGGAGGAGGTTACAGAGATAGGGAGGGGGTGTAGGGGCTGGTGGGGGTTACAGAGATAGGGAGGGGGTGTAGGGGCTGGTGGGGGTTACAGAGATAGGGAGGGGTGTAGGGGCTGGAGGGGGTTACAGAGATAGGGAGGGGTGTAGGGGCTGGAGGAGGTTACAGAGATAGGGAGGGGTGTAGGGGCTGGAGGGGGTTACAGAGATAGGGAGGGGAGTAGGGGCTGGTGGGGGTTACAGAGATAGGGAGGGGTGCAGGGGCTGGAGGAGGTTACAGAGATAGGGAGGGGTGTAGGGGCTGGAGGAGGTGACAGAGATAGGGAGGGGTGTAGGGGCTGGAGGAGGTTACAGAGATAGGGAGGGGTGTAGGGGCTGGAGGAGGTTACAGAGATAGGGAGGGGTGTAGGGGGCTGGAGGAGGTGACAGAGATAGGGAGGGATGTAGGGGCTGGAGGAGGTTACAGAGATAGGGAGGGGTGTAGGGGCTGGAGGAGGTGACAGAGATAGGGAGGGGTGTAGGGGCTGGAGGAGGTTACAGAGATAGAGAGGGGTGTAGGGGCTGGAGGAGGTGACAGAGATAGGGAGGGGTGTAGGGGCTGGAGGAGGTTACAGAGATAGGGAGGGGTGTAGGGGCTGGAGGAGGTTACAGAGATAGGGAGGGGTGTAGGGGGCTGGAGGAGGTGACAGAGATAGGGAGGGATGTAGGGGCTGGAGGAGGTTACAGAGATAGGGAGGGGTGTAGGGGCTGGAGGAGGTTACAGAGATAGGGAGGGGTGTAGGGGCTGGAGGAGGTTACAGAGATAGGGAGGGGTGTAGGGCTGGAGGGGGTTACAGAGATAGGGAGGGGTGTAGGGGCTGGAGGAGGTTACAGAGATAGGGAGGGGGTGTAGGGGCTGGAGGAGGTTACAGAGATAGGGAGGGGTGTCGGGGCTGGAGGAGGTTACAGAGATAGGGAGGGGTGTCGGGGCTGGAGGAGGTTACAGAGATAGGGAGGGGTGTCGGGGCTGGAGGAGGTTACAGAGATAGGGAGGGGTGTAGGGGCTGGAGGAGGTTACAGAGATAGGGAGGGGTGTCGGGGCTGGAGGAGGTTACAAAGATAGGGAGGGGTGTCGGGGCTGGAGGAGGTTACAGAGATAGGGAGGGGTGTCGGGGCTGGAGGAGGTTACAGAGATAGGGAGGGGTGTAGGGGCTGGAGGAGGTGACAGAGATAGGGAGGGGTGTAGGGGCTGGAGGAGGTTACAGAGATAGGGAGGGGTGTAGGGGCTGGAGGAGGTTACAGAGATAGGGAGGGGTGTAGGGGCTGGAGGAGGTTACAGAGATAGGGAGGGGTGTAGGGCTGGAGGGGGTTACAGAGATAGGGAGGGGTGTAGGGGCTGGAGGAGGTTACAGAGATAGGGAGGGGGTGTAGGGGCTGGAGGAGGTTACAGAGATAGGGAGGGGTGTCGGGGCTGGAGGAGGTTACAGAGATAGGGAGGGGTGTCGGGGCTGGAGGAGGTTACAGAGATAGGGAGGGGTGTCGGGGCTGGAGGAGGTTACAGAGATAGGGAGGGGTGTAGGGGCTGGAGGAGGTTACAGAGATAGGGAGGGGTGTCGGGGCTGGAGGAGGTTACAGAGATAGGGAGGGGTGTCGGGGCTGGAGGAGGTTACAGAGATAGGGAGGGGTGTCGGGGCTGGAGGAGGTTACAGAGATAGGGAGGGGTGTAGGGGCTGGAGGAGGTGACAGAGATAGGGAGGGGTGTAGGGGCTGGAGGAGGTTACAGAGATAGGGAGGGGTGTAGGGGCTGGAGGAGGTTACAGAGATAGGGAGGGGTGTAGGGAGCTGGAGGAGGTTACAGGGATAGGGAGGGGTGTAGGGGCTGGAGGAGGTTACAGAGATAGGGAGGGGGTGTAGGGGGCTGGAGGAGGTTACAGAGATAGGGAGGGGTGTAGGGAGCTGGAGGAGGTTACAGAGATAGGGAGGGGTGTCGGGGCTGGAGGAGGTGACAGAGATAGGGAGGGGGTGTCGGGGCTGGAGGAGGTTACAGAGATAGGGAGGGGTGTCGGGGCTGGAGGAGGTTACAGAGATAGGGAGGGGTGTAGGCGCTGGAGGAGGTTACAGAGATAGGGAGGAGTGTAGGGACTGGAGGAGGTTACAGAGATATGGAGGGGTGTCGGGGCTGGAGGAGGTTACAGAGATAGGGAGGGGTGCAGGGGCTGGAGGAACTTACAGAGATAGGGAGGGGTGTAGGGGCTGGAGGAGGTGACAGAGATAGGGAGGGGTGTAGGGGCTGGAGGAGGTGACAGCAGAGCGATGATCATGAGCCTACCTGATGATGAGTATTTGGGAAGTGAGTAAAAGTTAAAGGTTGAGTCCGGGTATCGGTAACTGGGACAGACTCTGAGTGTGAAATGTGAGAGAGAGGAGAGAGGTTATGTGTTTGATGTGAGCGGGCGTGGTGATTGTATCAGCTGTATCTGAGTTATTGATGGAATCTCTAATCAGTCCCTGTGTATATTATAGAGAATAGCAGTCCCTGTGTATATTATAGAGAATAGCAGCCTCTGTGTATATTATAGAGAATAGCAGTCCCTGTGTATATCATAGAGAATAGCAGCCCCTGTGTATATTATAGAGAATAGCAGCTCCTGTGTATATTATAGAGAATGGCAGCCCCTGTGTATATTATAGAGAATAGCAGTCCCTGTGTATATTATAGAGAATAGCAGCCCCTGTGTATATTATAGAGAATAGCAGCCCCTGTGTATATTATAGAGAATAGCAGCCCCTGTGTATATTATAGAGAATAGCAGCCCCTGTGTATATTACAGAGAATAGCAGCCGCTGTGTATATTACAGAGAATAGCAGCCGCTGTGTATATTATAGAGAATAACAGCCTCTGTGTATATTATAGAGAATAGCAGTCCGTGTGTATATTATAGAGAATAGCAGTCCGTGTGTATATTATAGAGAATAGCAGCCCCTGTGTATATTATAGAGAATAGCAGTCCCTGTGTATATTATAGCGAATAGCAGCCCCTGTGTATATTATAGAGAATAGCAGTCCCTGTGTATATTATAGAGAATAGCAGCCCCTGTGTATATTACAGAGAATAGCAGTCCCTGTGTATATTATAGAGAATAGCAGCCCCTGTGTATATTATAGAGAATAGCAGCCCCTGTGTATATTATAGAGAATAGCAGCCCCTGTGTATATTATAGAGAATAGCAGTCCCTGTGTATATTACAGAGAATAGCAGCCCCTGTGTATATTATAGAGAATAGCAGTCCCTGTGTATATTATAGCGAATAGCAGCCCCTGTGTATATTATAGAGAATAGCAGCCCCTGTGTATATTATAGAGAATAGCAGCCCTTGTGTATATTATAGAGAATAGCAGCCCCTGTGTATATTATAGAGAATAGCAGTCCCTGTGTATATTACAGAGAATAGCAGCTCCTGTGTATATGATAGAGAATAGCAGTCCCTGTGTATATTATAGAGAATAGCAGCCCCTGTGTATATTATAGAGAATAGCAGCCCCTGTGTATATTACAGAGAATAGCAGTCCCTGTGTATATTATAGAGAATAGCAGCCCCTGTGTATATTATAGAGAATCGCAGCCCCTGTGTATATTATAGAGAATCGCAGCCCCTGTGTATATTATAGAGAATAGCAGCCCCTGTGTATATTGTAGAGAATAGCAGCCCCTGTGTATATTATAGAGAATAGCAGTCCCTGTGTATATTATAGAGAATAGCAGTCCCTGTGTATATTACAGAGAATAGCAGCCCCTGTGTATATTATAGAGAATAGCAGCCCCTGTGTATATTATAGAGAATAGCAGCCCCTGTGTATATTACAGAGAATAGCAGCCCCTGTGTATATTACAGAGAATAACAGCCCCTGTGTATATTACAGAGAATAGCAGCCCCTGTGTATATTATAGAGAATAGCAGCCCCTGTGTATATTATAGAGAATAGCAGTTCCTGTGTATATTATAGAGAATAGCAGCCCCTGTGTATATTATAGAGAATCGCAGTCCCTGTGTATATTACAGAGAATAGCAGCCGCTGTGTATATTATAGAGAATCGCAGTCCCTGTGTATATTATAGAGAATAGCAGTCCCTGTGTATATTATAGAGAATAGCAGTCCCTGTGTATATTATAGAGAATAGCAGTCCCTGTGTATATTATAGGGAATAGCAGTCCCTGTGTATATTATAGAGAATAGCAGTCCCTGTGTATATTATAGAGAATAGCAGCCGCTGTGTATATTACAGAGAATAGCAGTCCCTGTGTATATTATAGAGAATAGCAGTCCCTGTGTATATTATAGAGAATAACAGTCCCTGTGTATATTATAGAGAATAGCAGCCCCTGTGTATATTATAGAGAATAGCAGTCCCTGTGTATATTATAGAGAATAGCAGCCCCTGTGTATATTATAGAGAATAGCAGTCCCTGTGTATATTATAGAGAATAGCAGTCCCTGTGTATATTATAGAGAATCGCAGCCCCTGTGTATATTATAGAGAATTGCAGCCGCTGTGTATATTACAGAGAATAGCAGCCCCTGTGTATATTACAGAGAATAGCAGCCGCTGTGTATATTATAGAGAATAGCAGCCCCTGTGTATATTATAGAGAATCGCAGCCCCTGTGTATATTATAGAGAATTGCAGCCGCTGTGTATATTACAGAGAATAGCAGCCCCTGTGTATATTACAGAGAATAGCAGCCGCTGTGTATATTATAGAGAATAGCAGCCCCTGTGTATATTATAGAGAATCGCAGTCCCTGTGTATATTATAGAGAATTGCAGCCGCTGTGTATATTACAGAGAATAGCAGCCGCTGTGTATATTGTAGAGAATAGCAGTCCCTGTGTATATTATAGAGAATAGCAGTCCCTGTGTATATTATAGAGAATAGCAGCCCCTGTGTATATTATAGAGAATCGCAGTCCCTGTGTATATTATAGAGAATAGCAGCCCCTGTGTATATTATAGAGAATAGCAGTCCCTGTGTATATTATAGAGAATTGCAGCCGCTGTGTATATTACAGAGAATAGCAGCCGCTGTGTATATTAAAGAGAATAACAGCCTCTGTGTATATTGTAGAGAATAGCAGTCCCTGTGTATATTATAGAGAATAGCAGTCCCTGTGTATATTATAGAGAATAGCAGTCCCTGTGTATATTATAGAGAATAGCAGTCCCTGTGTATATTATAGAGAATAGCAGCCCCTGTGTATATTATAGAGAATAGCAGTCCCTGTGTATATTATAGAGAATAGCAGCCCCTGTGTATATTACAGAGAATAGCAGCCGCTGTGTATATTAAAGAGAATAACAGCCTCTGTGTATATTGTAGAGAATAGCAGTCCCTGTGTATATTATAGAGAATAGCAGTCCCTGTGTATATTATAGAGAATAGCAGTCCCTGTGTATATTATAGAGAATGGCAGCCCCTGTGTATATTATAGAGAATAGCAGTCCCTGTGTATATTATAGTGAATAGCAGTCCCTGTGTATATTATAGAGAATAGCAGTCCCTGTGTATATTATAGAGAATAGCAGTCCCTGTGTATATTATAGAGAATAGCAGTCCCTGTGTATATTATAGAGAATAGCAGCCCCTGTGTATATTATAGAGAATAGCAGTCCCTGTGTATATTATAGAGAATAGCAGTCCCTGTGTATATTATAGAGAATAGCAGTCCCTGTGTATATTATAGAGAATAGCAGCCCCTGTGTATATTATAGAGAATCGCAGCCCCTGTGTATATTATAGAGAATAGCAGTCCCTGTGTATATTATAGAGAATAGCAGTCCCTGTGTATATTATAGAGAATAGCAGTCCCTGTGTATATTATAGAGAATAGCAGTCCCTGTGTATATTATAGAGAATAGCAGTCCCTGTGTATATTATAGAGAATAGCAGTCCCTGTGTATATTATAGAGAATAGCAGTCCCTGTGTATATTATAGAGAATAGCAGTCCCTGTGAATATTATAGAGAATAGCAGTCCCTGTGTATATTACAGAGAATAGCAGTCCCTGTGTATATTATAGAGAATAGCAGTCCCTGTGAATATTATAGAGAATAGCAGTCCCTGTGTATATTATAGAGAATAGCAGTCCCTGTGAATATTATAGAGAATAGCAGTCCCTGTGTATATTATAGAGAATAGCAGTCCCTGTGTATATTATAGAGAATAGCTGTCCCTGTGTATATTGTAGAGAATAGCAGTCCCTGTGTATATTATAGCGAATAGCAGCCCCTGTGTATATTATAGAGAATAGCAGTCCCTGTGTATATTATAGAGAATAGCAGCCCCTGTGTATATTACAGAGAATAGCAGTCCCTGTGAATATTATAGAGAATAGCAGTCCCTGTGTATATTACAGAGAATAGCAGCCCCTGTGTATATTATAGAGAATAGCAGTCCCTGTGTATATTATAGAGAATAGCAGCCCCTGTGTATATTATAGGGAATAGCAGTCCCTGTGTATATTACAGAGAATAGCAGTCCCTGTGTATATTATAGAGAATCGCAGCCCCTGTGTATATTATAGAGAATAGCAGTCCCTGTGAATATTATAGAGAATAGCAGTCCCTGTGAATATTATAGAGAATAGCAGCCTCTGTGTATATTATAGAGAATAGCAGTCCCTGTGTATATTATAGAGAATAGCAGTCCCTGTGTATATTATAGAGAATAGCAGCCCCTGTGTATATTATAGAGAATAGCAGCCCCTGTGTATATTGTAGAGAATAGCAGTCCCTGTGTATATTATAGAGAATAGCAGCCCCTGTGTATATTGTAGAGAATAGCAGCCCCTGTGTATATTATAGAGAATAGCAGTCCCTGTGTATATTATAGAGAATAGCAGTCCCTGTGTATATTGTAGAGAATAGCAGTCCCTGTGTATATTATAGAGTGGAGATGCCGGCGTTGGACTGGGGTAAACACAGTAAGAAGTTTAACAACACCAGGTTAAAGTCCAACAGGTTTATTTGGTAGCAAAAGCCACACAAGCTTTCGAGGCTCTGAGCCCCTTCTTCAGGTGAGTGGGAATTCTGTTCACAAACAGAACTTATAAGACACAGACTCAATTTACATGAATAATGGTTGGAATGCGAATACTTACAACTAATCCAGTCTTTAAGAAACAAAACAATGGGAGTGGAGAGAGCATCAAGACAGGCTAAAAAGATGTGTATTGTCTCCAGACAAGACAGCCAGTGAAACTCTGCAGGTCCACGCAACTGTGGGAGTTACAAATAGTGTGACATAAATTCTGATTCTAGGATCGCATGATAAAGACTCAGGAGGAAAAAAGCAGAAATATTTATGTGAAATAGTGTGACATAAACCCAATATCCCGGTTGAGGCCGTCCTTGTGTGTGCGGAACCTGGCTATCAGTTTCTGCTCCGCGACTCTGCGCTGTCGTGTGTCGCGAAGGCCGCCTTGGAGAACGCTTACCCGAATATCAGAGGCCGAATGCCCGTGACCGCTGAAGTGCTCCCCAACAGGAAGAGAACAGTCTTGCCTGGTGATTGTCGAGCCGTGTTCATTCATCCGTTGTCGCAGCGTCTGCATAGTTTCCCCAATGTACCATGCCTCGGGACATCCTTTCTTGCAGCGTATCAGGTAGACAACGTTGGCCGAGTTGCAAGAGTATGTACCGTGTACCTGGTGGATGGTGTTCTCACGTGAGATGATGGCATCTGTGTCGATGATCCGGCACGTCTTGCAGAGGTTGCTGTGGCAGGGTTGTGTGGTGTCATGGTCACTGTTCTCCTGAAGGCTGGGTAGTTTGCTGCGGACAATGGTCTGTTTGAGGTTGTGCGGTTGTTTGAAGGCAAGAAGTGGGGGTGTGGGGATGGCCTTGGCGAGATGTTCGTCTTCATCAATGACATGTTGAAGGCTCCGGAGGAGATGCCGTAGCTTCTCCGCTCCCATTGTTTTGTTTCTTAAAGACTGGATTAGTTGTAAGTATTCGCATTCCAACCATTATTCATGTAAATTGAGTCTGTGTCTTATAAGTTCTGTTTGTGAACAGAATTCCCACTCACCTGAAGAAGGGGCTCAGAGCCTCGAAAGCTTGTGTGGCTTTTGCTACCAAATAAACCTGTTGGACTTTAACCTGGTGTTGTTAAACTTCTTACTATATTATAGAGAATAGCAGTCCCTGTGTATATTATAGAGAATAGCAGTCCCTGTGTATATTATAGAGAATAGCAACCCCTGTGTATATTATAGAGAATAGCAGCCCCTGTGTATATTATAGAGAATAGCAGCCCCTGTGTATATTATAGAGAATAGCAAACCGTGTGTATATTATAGAGAATAGCAGTCCCTGTGTATATTATAGTGAATAGCAGCCCCTGTGTATATTATAGAGAATAGCAGCCCCTGTGTATATTATAGAGAATAGCAGTCCCTGTGTATATTATAGAGAATAGCAGTCCCTGTGTATATTATAGAGAATAGCAGCCCCTGTGTATATTATAGAGAATAGCAGCCCCTGTGTATATTATAGAGAATAGCAGTCCCTGTGTATATTATAGAGAATAGCAGCCCCTGTGTATATTATAGAGAATCGCAGTCCCTGTGTATATTATAGTGAATAGCAGCCCCTGTGTATATTATAGAGAATAGCAGTCCCTGTGTATATTATAGAGAATAGCAGCCCCTGTGTATATTATAGAGAATAGCAGCCCCTGTGTATATTATAGAGAATAGCAGTCCCTGTGTATATTATAGAGAATAGCAGTCCGTGTGTATATTATAGAGAATAGCAGTCCCTGTGTATATTATAGAGAATAGCAGCCCCTGTATATATTATAGAGAATAGCAGCCCCTGTGTATATTATAGAGAATAGCAGCCCCTGTGTATATTATAGAGAATAGCAGTCCCTGTGTATATTATAGAGAATAGCAGTCCCTGTGTATATTATAGAGAATAGCAGTCCCTGTGTATATTATAGAGAATAGCAGCCCCTGTGTATATTATAGAGAATAGCAGTCCCTGTGTATATTATAGAGAATAGCAGTCCGTGTGTATATTATAGAGAATAGCAGTCCCTGTGTATATTATAGAGAATAGCAGCCCCTGTATATATTATAGAGAATAGCAGCCCCTGTGTATATTATAGAGAATAGCAGTCCCTGTGTATATTATAGAGAATAGCAGTCCCTGTGTATATTATAGAGAATAGCAGCCCCTGTGTATATTACAGAGAATAGCAGTCCCTGTGTATATTATAGAGAATAGCAGTCCCTGTGTATATTATAGAGAATAGCAGTCCCTGTGTATATTATAGAGAATAGCAGTCCCTGTGTATATTATAGAGAATAGCAGCCCCTGTGTATATTATAGAGAATAGCAGTCCCTGTGTATATTATAGAGAATAGCAGTCCCTGTGTATATTATAGAGAATAGCAGTCCCTGTGTATATTATAGAGAATAGCAGTCCCTGTGTATATTACAGAGAATAGCAGCCCCTGTGTATATTATAGAGAATAGCAGCCCCTGTGTATATTATAGAGAATAGCAGTCCCTGTGTATATTATAGAGAATAGCAGTCCCTGTGTATATTATAGAGAATAGCAGTCCCTGTGTATATTACAGAGAATAGCAGTCCCTGTGTATATTATAGAGAATAGCAGCCCCTGTGTATATTATAGAGAATAGCAGTCCCTGTGTATATTATAGAGAATAGCAGCCCCTGTGTATATTATAGAGAATAGCAGTCCCTGTGTATATTATAGAGAATAGCAGTCCCTGTGTATATTATAGAGAATAGCGGTCCCTGTGTATATTATAGAGAATAGCAGTCCCTGTGTATATTATAGAGAATAGCAGCCCCTGTGTATATTATAGAGAATAGCAGCCCCTGTGTATATTATAGAGAATAGCAGTCCCTGTGTATATTATAGAGAATAGCAGCCCCTGTGTATATTATAGAGAATCGCAGTCCCTGTGTATATTATAGTGAATAGCAGCCCCTGTGTATATTATAGAGAATAGCAGTCCCTGTGTATATTATAGAGAATAGCAGCCCCTGTGTATATTATAGAGAATAGCAGCCCCTGTGTATATTATAGAGAATAGCAGTCCCTGTGTATATTATAGAGAATAGCAGTCCGTGTGTATATTATAGAGAATAGCAGTCCCTGTGTATATTATAGAGAATAGCAGCCCCTGTATATATTATAGAGAATAGCAGCCCCTGTGTATATTATAGAGAATAGCAGCCCCTGTGTATATTATAGAGAATAGCAGTCCCTGTGTATATTATAGAGAATAGCAGTCCCTGTGTATATTATAGAGAATAGCAGTCCCTGTGTATATTATAGAGAATAGCAGCCCCTGTGTATATTATAGAGAATAGCAGTCCCTGTGTATATTATAGAGAATAGCAGTCCGTGTGTATATTATAGAGAATAGCAGTCCCTGTGTATATTATAGAGAATAGCAGCCCCTGTATATATTATAGAGAATAGCAGCCCCTGTGTATATTATAGAGAATAGCAGTCCCTGTGTATATTATAGAGAATAGCAGTCCCTGTGTATATTATAGAGAATAGCAGTCCCTGTGTATATTATAGAGAATAGCAGCCCCTGTGTATATTATAGAGAATAGCAGTCCCTGTGTATATTATAGAGAATCGCAGCCCCTGTGTATATTACAGAGAATCGCAGCCCCTGTGTATATTATAGAGAATAGCAGCCCCTGTGTATATTATAGAGAATAGCAGCCCCTGTGTATATTATAGAGAATCGCAGTCCCTGTGTATATTATAGAGAATCGCAGCCCCTGTGTATATTATAGAGAATTGCAGCCGCTGTGTATATTATAGAGAATCGCAGTCCCTGTGTATATTATAGAGAATAGCAGCCCCTGTGTATATTATAGAGAATAGCAGTCCCTGTGTATATTATAGAGAATAGCAGTCCCTGTGTATATTATAGAGAATCGCAGCCCCTGTGTATATTATAGAGAATTGCAGCCGCTGTGTATATTACAGAGAATAGCAGCCGCTGTGTATATTATAGAGAATAGCAGCCCCTGTGTATATTATAGAGAATCGCAGTCCCTGTGTATATTTTAGAGAATAGCAGCCCCTGTGTATATTATAGAGAATAGCAGCCGCTGTGTATATTATAGAGAATTGCAGCCGCTGTGTATATTACAGAGAATAGCAGCCGCTGTGTATATTAAAGAGAATAACAGCCTCTGTGTATATTGTAGAGAATAGCAGTCCCTGTGTATATTATAGAGAATAGCAGTCCCTGTGTATATTATAGAGAATAGCAGTCCCTGTGTATATTATAGAGAATAGCAGCCCCTGTGTATATTATAGAGAATAGCAGTCCCTGTGTATATTATAGAGAATAGCAGCCCCTGTGTATATTACAGAGAATAGCAGCCGCTGTGTATATTAAAGAGAATAACAGCCTCTGTGTATATTGTAGAGAATAGCAGTCCCTGTGTATATTATAGAGAATAGCAGTCCCTGTGTATATTATAGAGAATAGCAGTCCCTGTGTATATTATAGAGAATAGCAGCCCCTGTGTATATTACAGAGAATAGCAGCCCCTGTGTATATTATAGAGAATAGCAGTCCCTGTGTATATTATAGAGAATAGCAGCCCCTGTGTATATTACAGAGAATAGCAGCCCCTGTGTATATTATAGAGAATAGCAGCCCCTGTGTATATTACAGAGAATAGCAGCCCCTGTGTATATTATAGAGAATAGCAGCCCCTGTGTATATTATAGAGAATCGCAGCCCCTGTGTATATTATAGAGAATAGCAGTCCCTGTGTATATTATAGAGAATAGCAGTCCCTGTGTATATTATAGAGAATAGCAGTCCCTGTGTATATTATAGAGAATAGCAGTCCCTGTGTATATTATAGAGAATAGCAGTCCCTGTGTATATTATAGAGAATAGCAGTCCCTGTGTATATTATAGAGAATAGCAGTCCCTGTGTATATTATAGAGAATAGCAGTCCCTGTGAATATTATAGAGAATAGCAGTCCCTGTGTATATTACAGAGAATAGCAGTCCCTGTGTATATTATAGAGAATAGCAGTCCCTGTGAATATTATAGAGAATAGCAGTCCCTGTGTATATTATAGAGAATAGCAGTCCCTGTGAATATTATAGAGAATAGCAGTCCCTGTGTATATTATAGAGAATAGCAGTCCCTGTGTATATTATAGAGAATAGCTGTCCCTGTGTATATTGTAGAGAATAGCAGTCCCTGTGTATATTATAGCGAATAGCAGCCCCTGTGTATATTATAGAGAATAGCAGTCCCTGTGTATATTATAGAGAATAGCAGCCCCTGTGTATATTACAGAGAATAGCAGTCCCTGTGAATATTATAGAGAATAGCAGTCCCTGTGTATATTACAGAGAATAGCAGCCCCTGTGTATATTATAGAGAATAGCAGTCCCTGTGTATATTATAGAGAATAGCAGCCCCTGTGTATATTATAGGGAATAGCAGTCCCTGTGTATATTACAGAGAATAGCAGTCCCTGTGTATATTATAGAGAATCGCAGCCCCTGTGTATATTATAGAGAATAGCAGTCCCTGTGAATATTATAGAGAATAGCAGTCCCTGTGAATATTATAGAGAATAGCAGCCTCTGTGTATATTATAGAGAATAGCAGTCCCTGTGTATATTATAGAGAATAGCAGTCCCTGTGTATATTATAGAGAATAGCAGCCCCTGTGTATATTATAGAGAATAGCAGCCCCTGTGTATATTGTAGAGAATAGCAGTCCCTGTGTATATTATAGAGAACAGGTGAACAGAATTCCCACTCACCTGAAGAAGGGGCTCAGAGCCTCGAAAGCTTGTGTGGCTTTTGCTACCAAATAAACCTGTTGGACTTTAACCTGGTGTTGTTAAACTTCTTACTGTGTTTACCCCAGTCCAACGCCGGCATCTCCACATCATTATAGAGAATAGCAGCCCCTGTGTATATTATAGAGAATAGCAGCCCCTGTGTATATTGTAGAGAATAGCAGCCCCTGTGTATATTATAGAGAATAGCAGTCCCTGTGTATATTATAGAGAATAGCAGTCCCTGTGTATATTGTAGAGAATAGCAGTCCCTGTGTATATTATAGAGTGGAGATGCCGGCGTTGGACTGGGGTAAACACAGTAAGAAGTTTAACAACACCAGGTTAAAGTCCAACAGGTTTATTTGGTAGCAAAAGCCACACAAGCTTTCGAGGCTCTGAGCCCCTTCTTCAGGTGAGTGGGAATTCTGTTCACAAACAGAACTTATAAGACACAGACTCAATTTACATGAATAATGGTTGGAATGCGAATACTTACAACTAATCCAGTCTTTAAGAAACAAAACAATGGGAGTGGAGAGAGCATCAAGACAGGCTAAAAAGATGTGTATTGTCTCCAGACAAGACAGCCAGTGAAACTCTGCAGGTCCACGCAACTGTGGGAGTTACAAATAGTGTGACATAAATTCTGATTCTAGGATCGCATGATAAAGACTCAGGAGGAAAAAAGCAGAAATATTTATGTGAAATAGTGTGACATAAACCCAATATCCCGGTTGAGGCCGTCCTTGTGTGTGCGGAACCTGGCTATCAGTTTCTGCTCCGCGACTCTGCGCTGTCGTGTGTCGCGAAGGCCGCCTTGGAGAACGCTTACCCGAATATCAGAGGCCGAATGCCCGTGACCGCTGAAGTGCTCCCCAACAGGAAGAGAACAGTCTTGCCTGGTGATTGTCGAGCCGTGTTCATTCATCCGTTGTCGCAGCGTCTGCATAGTTTCCCCAATGTACCATGCCTCGGGACATCCTTTCTTGCAGCGTATCAGGTAGACAACGTTGGCCGAGTTGCAAGAGTATGTACCGTGTACCTGGTGGATGGTGTTCTCACGTGAGATGATGGCATCTGTGTCGATGATCCGGCACGTCTTGCAGAGGTTGCTGTGGCAGGGTTGTGTGGTGTCATGGTCACTGTTCTCCTGAAGGCTGGGTAGTTTGCTGCGGACAATGGTCTGTTTGAGGTTGTGCGGTTGTTTGAAGGCAAGAAGTGGGGGTGTGGGGATGGCCTTGGCGAGATGTTCGTCTTCATCAATGACATGTTGAAGGCTCCGGAGGAGATGCCGTAGCTTCTCCGCTCCCATTGTTTTGTTTCTTAAAGACTGGATTAGTTGTAAGTATTCGCATTCCAACCATTATTCATGTAAATTGAGTCTGTGTCTTATAAGTTCTGTTTGTGAACAGAATTCCCACTCACCTGAAGAAGGGGCTCAGAGCCTCGAAAGCTTGTGTGGCTTTTGCTACCAAATAAACCTGTTGGACTTTAACCTGGTGTTGTTAAACTTCTTACTATATTATAGAGAATAGCAGTCCCTGTGTATATTATAGAGAATAGCAGTCCCTGTGTATATTATAGAGAATAGCAACCCCTGTGTATATTATAGAGAATAGCAGCCCCTGTGTATATTATAGAGAATAGCAGCCCCTGTGTATATTATAGAGAATAGCAAACCGTGTGTATATTATAGAGAATAGCAGTCCCTGTGTATATTATAGTGAATAGCAGCCCCTGTGTATATTATAGAGAATAGCAGCCCCTGTGTATATTATAGAGAATAGCAGTCCCTGTGTATATTATAGAGAATAGCAGTCCCTGTGTATATTATAGAGAATAGCAGCCCCTGTGTATAGTATAGAGAATAGCAGCCCCTGTGTATATTATAGAGAATAGCAGTCCCTGTGTATATTATAGAGAATAGCAGCCCCTGTGTATATTATAGAGAATCGCAGTCCCTGTGTATATTATAGTGAATAGCAGCCCCTGTGTATATTATAGAGAATAGCAGTCCCTGTGTATATTATAGAGAATAGCAGCCCCTGTGTATATTATAGAGAATAGCAGCCCCTGTGTATATTATAGAGAATAGCAGTCCCTGTGTATATTATAGAGAATAGCAGTCCGTGTGTATATTATAGAGAATAGCAGTCCCTGTGTATATTATAGAGAATAGCAGCCCCTGTATATATTATAGAGAATAGCAGCCCCTGTGTATATTATAGAGAATAGCAGCCCCTGTGTATATTATAGAGAATAGCAGTCCCTGTGTATATTATAGAGAATAGCAGTCCCTGTGTATATTATAGAGAATAGCAGTCCCTGTGTATATTATAGAGAATAGCAGCCCCTGTGTATATTATAGAGAATAGCAGTCCCTGTGTATATTATAGAGAATAGCAGTCCGTGTGTATATTATAGAGAATAGCAGTCCCTGTGTATATTATAGAGAATAGCAGCCCCTGTATATATTATAGAGAATAGCAGCCCCTGTGTATATTATAGAGAATAGCAGTCCCTGTGTATATTATAGAGAATAGCAGTCCCTGTGTATATTATAGAGAATAGCAGCCCCTGTGTATATTACAGAGAATAGCAGTCCCTGTGTATATTATAGAGAATAGCAGTCCCTGTGTATATTATAGAGAATAGCAGTCCCTGTGTATATTATAGAGAATAGCAGTCCCTGTGTATATTATAGAGAATAGCAGCCCCTGTGTATATTATAGAGAATAGCAGTCCCTGTGTATATTATAGAGAATAGCAGTCCCTGTGTATATTATAGAGAATAGCAGTCCCTGTGTATATTATAGAGAATAGCAGTCCCTGTGTATATTACAGAGAATAGCAGCCCCTGTGTATATTATAGAGAATAGCAGCCCCTGTGTATATTATAGAGAATAGCAGTCCCTGTGTATATTATAGAGAATAGCAGCCCCTGTGTATATTACAGAGAATAGCAGCCGCTGTGTATATTAAAGAGAATAACAGCCTCTGTGTATATTGTAGAGAATAGCAGTCCCTGTGTATATTATAGAGAATAGCAGTCCCTGTGTATATTATAGAGAATAGCAGTCCCTGTGTATATTATAGAGAATAGCAGCCCCTGTGTATATTACAGAGAATAGCAGCCCCTGTGTATATTATAGAGAATAGCAGTCCCTGTGTATATTATAGAGAATAGCAGCCCCTGTGTATATTACAGAGAATAGCAGCCCCTGTGTATATTATAGAGAATAGCAGCCCCTGTGTATATTACAGAGAATAGCAGCCCCTGTGTATATTATAGAGAATAGCAGCCCCTGTGTATATTATAGAGAATCGCAGCCCCTGTGTATATTATAGAGAATAGCAGTCCCTGTGTATATTATAGAGAATAGCAGTCCCTGTGTATATTATAGAGAATAGCAGTCCCTGTGTATATTATAGAGAATAGCAGTCCCTGTGTATATTATAGAGAATAGCAGTCCCTGTGTATATTATAGAGAATAGCAGTCCCTGTGTATATTATAGAGAATAGCAGTCCCTGTGTATATTATAGAGAATAGCAGTCCCTGTGAATATTATAGAGAATAGCAGTCCCTGTGTATATTACAGAGAATAGCAGTCCCTGTGTATATTATAGAGAATAGCAGTCCCTGTGAATATTATAGAGAATAGCAGTCCCTGTGTATATTATAGAGAATAGCAGTCCCTGTGAATATTATAGAGAATAGCAGTCCCTGTGTATATTATAGAGAATAGCAGTCCCTGTGTATATTATAGAGAATAGCTGTCCCTGTGTATATTGTAGAGAATAGCAGTCCCTGTGTATATTATAGCGAATAGCAGCCCCTGTGTATATTATAGAGAATAGCAGTCCCTGTGTATATTATAGAGAATAGCAGCCCCTGTGTATATTACAGAGAAAAGCAGTCCCTGTGAATATTATAGAGAATAGCAGTCCCTGTGTATATTACAGAGAATAGCAGCCCCTGTGTATATTATAGAGAATAGCAGTCCCTGTGTATATTATAGAGAATAGCAGCCCCTGTGTATATTATAGGGAATAGCAGTCCCTGTGTATATTACAGAGAATAGCAGTCCCTGTGTATATTATAGAGAATCGCAGCCCCTGTGTATATTATAGAGAATAGCAGTCCCTGTGAATATTATAGAGAATAGCAGTCCCTGTGAATATTATAGAGAATAGCAGCCTCTGTGTATATTATAGAGAATAGCAGTCCCTGTGTATATTATAGAGAATAGCAGTCCCTGTGTATATTATAGAGAATAGCAGCCCCTGTGTATATTATAGAGAATAGCAGCCCCTGTGTATATTGTAGAGAATAGCAGTCCCTGTGTATATTATAGAGAACAGGTGAACAGAATTCCCACTCACCTGAAGAAGGGGCTCAGAGCCTCGAAAGCTTGTGTGGCTTTTGCTACCAAATAAACCTGTTGGACTTTAACCTGGTGTTGTTAAACCTCTTACTGTGTTTACCCCAGTCCAACGCCGGCATCTCCACATCATTATAGAGAATAGCAGCCCCTGTGTATATTGTAGAGAATAGCAGCCCCTGTGTATATTATAGAGAATAGCAGTCCCTGTGTATATTATAGAGAATAGCAGTCCCTGTGTATATTGTAGAGAATAGCAGTCCCTGTGTATATTATAGAGTGGAGATGCCGGCGTTGGACTGGGGTAAACACAGTAAGAAGTTTAACAACACCAGGTTAAAGTCCAACAGGTTTATTTGGTAGCAAAAGCCACACAAGCTTTCGAGGCTCTGAGCCCCTTCTTCAGGTGAGTGGGAATTCTGTTCACAAACAGAACTTATAAGACACAGACTCAATTTACATGAATAATGGTTGGAATGCGAATACTTACAACTAATCCAGTCTTTAAGAAACAAAACAATGGGAGTGGAGAGAGCATCAAGACAGGCTAAAAAGATGTGTATTGTCTCCAGACAAGACAGCCAGTGAAACTCTGCAGGTCCACGCAACTGTGGGAGTTACAAATAGTGTGACATAAATTCTGATTCTAGGATCGCATGATAAAGACTCAGGAGGAAAAAAGCAGAAATATTTATGTGAAATAGTGTGACATAAACCCAATATCCCGGTTGAGGCCGTCCTTGTGTGTGCGGAACCTGGCTATCAGTTTCTGCTCCGCGACTCTGCGCTGTCGTGTGTCGCGAAGGCCGCCTTGGAGAACGCTTACCCGAATATCAGAGGCCGAATGCCCGTGACCGCTGAAGTGCTCCCCAACAGGAAGAGAACAGTCTTGCCTGGTGATTGTCGAGCCGTGTTCATTCATCCGTTGTCGCAGCGTCTGCATAGTTTCCCCAATGTACCATGCCTCGGGACATCCTTTCTTGCAGCGTATCAGGTAGACAACGTTGGCCGAGTTGCAAGAGTATGTACCGTGTACCTGGTGGATGGTGTTCTCACGTGAGATGATGGCATCTGTGTCGATGATCCGGCACGTCTTGCAGAGGTTGCTGTGGCAGGGTTGTGTGGTGTCATGGTCACTGTTCTCCTGAAGGCTGGGTAGTTTGCTGCGGACAATGGTCTGTTTGAGGTTGTGCGGTTGTTTGAAGGCAAGAAGTGGGGGTGTGGGGATGGCCTTGGCGAGATGTTCGTCTTCATCAATGACATGTTGAAGGCTCCGGAGGAGATGCCGTAGCTTCTCCGCTCCCATTGTTTTGTTTCTTAAAGACTGGATTAGTTGTAAGTATTCGCATTCCAACCATTATTCATGTAAATTGAGTCTGTGTCTTATAAGTTCTGTTTGTGAACAGAATTCCCACTCACCTGAAGAAGGGGCTCAGAGCCTCGAAAGCTTGTGTGGCTTTTGCTACCAAATAAACCTGTTGGACTTTAACCTGGTGTTGTTAAACTTCTTACTATATTATAGAGAATAGCAGTCCCTGTGTATATTATAGAGAATAGCAGTCCCTGTGTATATTATAGAGAATAGCAACCCCTGTGTATATTATAGAGAATAGCAGCCCCTGTGTATATTATAGAGAATAGCAGCCCCTGTGTATATTATAGAGAATAGCAGTCCCTGTGTATATTATAGAGAATAGCAGCCCCTGTGTATATTATAGAGAATCGCAGTCCCTGTGTATATTATAGAGAATAGCAGCCCCTGTGTATATTATAGAGAATAGCAGCCCCTGTGTATATTATAGAGAATAGCAGTCCCTGTGTATATTATAGAGAATAGCAGTCCGTGTGTATATTATAGAGAATAGCAGTCCCTGTGTATATTATAGAGAATAGCAGCCCCTGTATATATTATAGAGAATAGCAGCCCCTGTGTATATTATAGAGAATAGCAGCCCCTGTGTATATTATAGAGAATAGCAGTCCCTGTGTATATTATAGAGAATAGCAGTCCCTGTGTATATTATAGAGAATAGCAGTCCCTGTGTATATTATAGAGAATAGCAGCCCCTGTGTATATTATAGAGAATAGCAGTCCCTGTGTATATTATAGAGAATAGCAGTCCGTGTGTATATTATAGAGAATAGCAGTCCCTGTGTATATTATAGAGAATAGCAGCCCCTGTATATATTATAGAGAATAGCAGCCCCTGTGTATATTATAGAGAATAGCAGTCCCTGTGTATATTATAGAGAATAGCAGTCCCTGTGTATATTATAGAGAATAGCAGTCCCTGTGTATATTATAGAGAATAGCAGTCCCTGTGTATATTATAGAGAATAGCAGTCCCTGTGTATATTACAGAGAATAGCAGCCCCTGTGTATATTATAGAGAATAGCAGCCCCTGTGTATATTATAGAGAATAGCAGTCCCTGTGTATATTATAGAGAATAGCAGTCCCTGTGTATATTATAGAGAATAGCAGTCCCTGTGTATATTACAGAGAATAGCAGTCCCTGTGTATATTATAGAGAATAGCAGCCCCTGTGTATATTATAGAGAATAGCAGTCCCTGTGTATATTATAGAGAATAGCAGCCCCTGTGTATATTATAGAGAATAGCAGTCCCTGTGTATATTATAGAGAATAGCAGTCCCTGTGTATATTATAGAGAATAGCGGTCCCTGTGTATATTATAGAGAATAGCAGTCCCTGTGTATATTATAGAGAATAGCAGCCCCTGTGTATATTATAGAGAATAGCAGCCCCTGTGTATATTATAGAGAATAGCAGTCCCTGTGTATATTATAGAGAATAGCAGCCCCTGTGTATATTATAGAGAATCGCAGTCCCTGTGTATATTATAGTGAATAGCAGTCCCTGTGTATATTATAGAGAATAGCAGTCCCTGTGTATATTATAGAGAATAGCAGCCCCTGTGTATATTATAGAGAATAGCAGCCCCTGTATATATTATAGAGAATAGCAGCCCCTGTGTATATTATAGAGAATAGCAGCCCCTGTGTATATTATAGAGAATAGCAGTCCCTGTGTATATTATAGAGAATAGCAGTCCCTGTGTATATTATAGAGAATAGCAGTCCCTGTGTATATTATAGAGAATAGCAGCCCCTGTGTATATTATAGAGAATAGCAGTCCCTGTGTATATTATAGAGAATAGCAGTCCGTGTGTATATTATAGAGAATAGCAGTCCCTGTGTATATTATAGAGAATAGCAGCCCCTGTATATATTATAGAGAATAGCAGCCCCTGTGTATATTATAGAGAATAGCAGTCCCTGTGTATATTATAGAGAATAGCAGTCCCTGTGTATATTATAGAGAATAGCAGTCCCTGTGTATATTACAGAGAATAGCAGTCCCTGTGTATATTATAGAGAATAGCAGTCCCTGTGTATATTATAGAGAATAGCAGCCCCTGTGTATATTATAGAGAATAGCAGTCCCTGTGTATATTATAGAGAATAGCAGTCCCTGTGTATATTATAGAGAATAGCAGCCCCTGTGTATATTATAGAGAATAGCAGTCCCTGTGTATATTATAGAGAATAGCAGTCCCTGTGTATATTATAGAGAATAGCAGCCCCTGTGTATATTATAGAGAATAGCAGTCCCTGTGTATATTATAGAGAATAGCAGCCCCTGTGTATATTATAGAGAATAGCAGTCCCTGTGTATATTATAGAGAATCGCAGTCCCTGTGTATATTATAGAGAATAGCAGCCCCTGTGTATATTATAGAGAATAGCAGTCCCTGTGTATATTATAGAGAATAGCAGCCCCTGTGTATATTATAGAGAATAGCAGTCCCTGTGTATATTATAGAGAATAGCAGTCCCTGTGTATATTATAGAGAATAGCAGCCCCTGTGTATATTATAGAGAATAGCAGCCCCTGTGTATATTATAGAGAATAGCAGCCCCTGTGTATATTATCGAGAATCGCAGCCCCTGTGTATATTATAGAGAATAGCAGTCCGTGTGTATATTATAGAGAATAGCAGTCCCTGTGTATATTATAGAGAATAGCAGCCCCTGTATATATTATAGAGAATAGCAGCCCCTGTGTATATTATAGAGAATAGCAGTCCCTGTGTATATTATAGAGAATAGCAGCCCCTGTGTATATTATAGAGAATAGCAGTCCCTGTGTATATTATAGAGAATAGCAGCCCCTGTGTATATTATAGAGAATAGCAGTCCCTGTGTATATTATAGAGAATAGCAGCCCCTGTATATATTATAGAGAATAGCAGCCCCTGTGTATATTATAGAGAATAGCAGTCCCTGTGTATATTATAGAGAATAGCAGTCCCTGTGTATATTATAGAGAATAGCAGTCCCTGTGTATATTACAGAGAATAGCAGCCCCTGTGTATATTATAGAGAATAGCAGCCCCTGTGTATATTATAGAGAATAGCAGTCCCTGTGTATATTATAGAGAATAGCAGTCACTGTGTATATTATAGAGAATAGCAGCCCCTGTGTATATTATAGAGAATAGCAGTCCCTGTGTATATTATAGAGAATAGCAGTCACTGTGTATATTATAGAGAATAGCAGTCCCTGTGTATATTATAGAGAATAGCAGTCACTGTGTATATTATAGAGAATAGCAGCCCCTGTGTATATTATAGAGAATAGCAGTCACTGTGTATATTATAGAGAATAGCAGTCACTGTGTATATTATAGAGAATAGCAGTCACTGTGTATATTATAGAGAATCGCAGTCCGTGTTGAAGGAGGAAATTTTCCAGAAAACCATATTTGTATCATCAAACATATTTACATATTGGACTAATTGGCACCACTCATAACGGGCCAACAATGCAGAGGGGCACCCCCGGATGGATATTCGATCGGGTCCCCCCCTGCACAGCTGAGAGACTCACGAATTTCAGAAACTACGGAAGATCCCTAATCTGCCTAGCAACAGCGCGCAGCTGCATTTTAAACTGGCCAAGGACGATCAAGATCCCTATGAAACGAGACATAGAGTGGGTTATCAAAACCAAGCTATCACTGAAATATTACCAATTCGGCCAAGGCAGACATAAAAATCTGATAAACTAAGAGATAAGGATAAAAGGTTAAGAATTAAATACCCCAGACACCCAACAGGACAGGATGACATTAACACTCAATCTCACAAGCAGGAAACACAGACACGGAACAATAGGATCAATTCAAATAAGAGGACACATAGAGATGGTAATGGGAAACGCATTTAGACACCGGGGCAGGACCAAGTAATCCCATTAACACGAACACACACCATACAAATGCTAATCCATGAAACTTCCTAGGGACTTTTGAAACTGACAGACCACTTTATACATTGTGTAAAAAAAGCATAATCAAATGTTCCCGCGCGAATTTTGGATCCCTATAAAGATCCAGAGCTGATGTGATTTAATTGAGATCAACGTGGCCAAGCCACTGTTTCTGAGCTGGCTACGGGGGTCTCCCTGGGATCCCAGTAATTGTACAATAAAGACACGCTTTGAGCCTTGATTTGCGACTCAACTTCTATTCTGCACTGGTAAGGGATATTTCCCTACAACAGTGTGTATATTATGGAGAATAGCAGCCCCTGTGTATATTATAGTGAATAGCAGTCCCTGTGTATATTATGGAGAATAGCAGCCCCTGTGTATATTATAGTGAATAGCAGTCCCTGTGTATATTATAGGGAATAGCAGCCCCTGTGTATATTATAGAGAATAGCAGTCCCTGTGTATATTATAGAGAATAGCAGTCCCTGTGTATATTATAGAGAATAGCAGTCCCTGTGTATATTATAGAGAATAGCAGTCCCTGTGTATATTATAGAGAATCACAGTCCCTGTGTATATTATAGAGAATAGCAGTCCCTGTGTATATTATAGAGAATAGCAGCTCCTGTGTATATTATAGAGAATAGCAGCCCCTGTGTATATTATAGAGAATAGCAGTTCCTGTGTATATTATAGAGAATAGCAGCCCCTGTGTATATTATAGAGAATAGCAGTCCCTGTGTATATTATAGAGAATAGCAGTCCCTGTGTATATTATAGAGAATAGCAGCCCCTGTGTATATTATAGAGAATAGCAGCCCCTGTGTATATTACAGAGAATAGCAGCCCCTGTGTATATTATAGAGAATAGCAGCCCCTGTGTATATTATAGAGAATAGCAGCCCCTGTGTATATTACAGAGAATAGCAGCCCCTGTGTATATTATAGAGAATAGCAGTCCCTGTGTATATTATAGAGAATAGCAGCCCCTGTGTATATTATAGAGAATAGCAGTCCCTGTGTATATTATAGAGAATAGCAGCCCCTGTGTATATTATAGAGAATAGCAGTCCCTGTGTATATTACAGAGAATAGCAGCCCCTGTGTATATTATAGAGAATAGCAGTCGCTGTATATATTATAGAGAATAGCAGTCCCTGTGTATATTATAGAGAATAGCAGCCCTTGTGTATATTATAGAGAATAGCAGCCCCTGTGTATATTACAGAGAATAGCAGCCCCTGTGTATATTATAGAGAATAGCAGTCCCTGTGTATATTATAGAGAATAGCAGCCCCTGTGTATATTACAGAGAATAGCAGCCCCTGTGTATATTATAGAGAATAGCAGTCCCTGTGTATATTATAGAGAATAGCAGCCCCTGTGTATATTACAGAGAATAACAGTCCCTGTGTATATTATAGAGAATAGCAGCCCCTGTGTATATTATAGGGAATAGCAGTCCCTGTGTATATTATAAGGAATAACAGCCCCTGTGTATATTATAGAGAATAGCAGCCCCTGTGTATATTATAGAGAATAGCAGCCCCTGTGTATATTATAGAGATTAGCAGCTCCTGTGTATATTATAGAGAATAGCAGCTCCTGTGTATATTACAGAGAATAGCAGCCCCTGTGTATATTATAGAGAATAGCAGCTCCTGTGTATATTACAGAGAATAGCAGCCGCCTTGTATATTACAGAGAATAGCAGCCGCTGTGTATATTATAGAGAATAACAGCCTCTGTGTATATTATAGAGAATAGCAGTCCGTCTGTATATTATAGAGAATAGCAGTCCGTGTGTCTATTATAGAGAATAGCAGCCCCTGTGTATATTATAGAGAATAGCAGTCCCTGTGTATATTATAGAGAATAGCAGTCCCTGTGTATATTATAGAGAATAGCAGCCCCTGTGTATATTATAGAGAATAGCAGCCCCTGTGTATATTATAGAGAATAGCAGCCCCTGTGTATATTATAGAGAATAGCAGCCCCTGTGTATATTATAGAGAATAGCAGCTCCTGTGTATATTATAGAGAATAGCAGCTCCTGTGTATATTACAGAGAATAGCAGCCCCTGTGTATATTATAGAGAATAGCAGCTCCTGTGTATATTACAGAGAATAGCAGCCGCCTTGTATATTACAGAGAATAGCAGCCGCTGTGTATATTATAGAGAATAACAGCCTCTGTGTATATTATAGAGAATAGCAGTCCGTCTGTATATTATAGAGAATAGCAATCCGTGTGTATATTATAGAGAATAGCAGCCCCTGTGTATATTATAGAGAATAGCAGCCCCTGTGTATATTATAGAGAATAGCAGCCCCTGTGTATATTACAGAGAATAACAGTCCCTGTGTATATTATAGAGAATAGCAGCCCCTGTGTATATTACAGAGAATAGCAGTCCCTGTGTATATTATAGAGAATAGCAGCCCCTGTGTATATTACAGAGAATAACAGTCCCTGTGTATATTATAGAGAATAGCAGCCCCTGTGTATATTATAGAGAATAGCAGTCCCTGTGTATATTATAGAGAATAGCAGTCCCTGTGTATATTACAGAGAATAACAGTCCCTGTGTATATTATAGAGAATAGCAGCCCCTGTGTATATTACAGAGAATAACAGCCCCTGTGTATATTATAGAGAATAGCAGCCCCTGTGTATATTATAGAGAATAGCAGCCCCTGTGTATATTACAGAGAATAGCAGCCCCTGTGTATATTATAGAGAATAGCAGCCCCTGTGTATATTATAGAGAATAGCAGCCCCTGTGTATATTACAGAGAATAGCAGCCCCTGTGTATATTATAGAGAATAGCAGCCCCTGTGTATATTATAGAGAATAGCAGCCCCTGTGTATATTATAGAGAATAGCAGTCCGTCTGTATATTATAGAGAATAGCAGCCCCTGTGTATATTATAGAGAATAGCAGCCCCTGTGTATATTATAGAGAATAGCAGCCCCTGTGTATATTATAGAGAATAGCAGTCCCTGCGTATATTACAGAGAATAGCAGCCCCTGTGTATATTATAGAGAATAGCAGCCCCTGTGTATATTATAGAGAATAGCAGTCCCTGCGTATATTACAGAGAATAGCAGTCCCTGTGTATATTATAGAGAATAGCAGCCCCTGTGTATATTATAGAGAATAGCAGCCCCTGTGTATATTATAGAGAATAGCAGCCCCTGTGTATATTATAGAGAATAGCAGTCCCTGCGTATATTACAGAGAATAGCAGCCCCTGTGTATATTACAGAGAATAGCAGCCCCTGTGTATATTATAGAGAATAGCAGTCCCTGTGTATATTATAGAGAATAACAGTCCCTGTGTATATTATAGAGAATCGCAGCCCCTTTGTATATTATAGAGAATAGCAGTCCCTGTGTATATTACAGAGAATAGCAGTCCCTGTGTATATTATAGAGAATAGCAGCTCCTGTGTATACTATAGAGAATAGCAGTCCCTGTGTATATTTTATGGACTTGGCTCCATATCTGAATGGGAATGACCTGCTGGGCACTGGAATGTTTCAGGGTCTAATGGGTTAACTGGGCTGTCCTTTGACTGAGTGCTATGTTGCATGTTCTCCTGTTCACGATGACACATTCATGATGCAATGAGAATTCTCTGACATTGCAGTAACTTTCCTGACCATCAGGTGATGGTATAGGAGCTGACAGGGTAATTCAGAGAGAACTGTGTCTGCCTGGGTTTCCTCTGGGTTTTCCGGTTTACTCCCACACTCCAAAGATGTGCAGGTGATGTGGATTGGCCGTGCTAAATGCATGTGCTTAGAAACATAGAAACTAGAAGCAGGAGGAGGCCATTCGGCCCTTCCAGCCTGCTCCCCCATTCATTACGATCATATCTGATCATCCAATTCAATATCCTGATCCCCCTTCCCCCCATGTCCTGAGATCCCTTTAGCCCCAAGAGCGAAATCTAATTTATTCTTGAAATCAGACATCGTTTTGGCCTCAACTACTTTCTGTGGGAGTGAATTCCACACATTCACCACCCTCTGGGTGAAGACATTTCTCCTCCCCTCAGTTCTAAAAGGTTTACCTCAGGGGCGGCACGGTAGCACAGTGGTTAGCACGGCTGCTTCACAGCTCCAGGGACCTGGGTTCGATTCCCAGCTTGGGTCACTGTCTGTGTGGAGTTTGCACATTCTCCTCGTGTCTGCGTGGGTTTCCTCCGGGTGCTCCGGTTTCCTCCCACAGTCCAAAGATGTGCGGGTTAGGTTGATTGGCTGTGCTAAAATTGCCCCTTAGTGTCCTGAGATGCGTTGGTTAGAGGGATTAGCGGGTAAATGTGTCGGGATATGGGGGTAGGGCCTGGGTGGGATTGTGGTCGGTGCAGACCCGATGGGCCAAATGGCCTTTTTCAGGACTGTAGGGTTTCTAAGATTCTAAGATTATCCTCAAACTATGATCCCTAGTTCTGGACTCCCCCCACCATTGGGAACATTCTTTCTGAATCTAACCCTGTTAGAATTTTATAAGTTTCTATGAGATCCCCTCTCACTCTTCTAAACTCCAGTGAATATAATCCTAACCCACTTAGTCTCTCCTCATATGACAGACCTGCCATCCCAGGAATCAGCCTGGTAAACCTTCACTGCGCTCCCTCTATAGCAAGGACATCCTTCCTCAGATATGGACACCAAAACTGCACACAACACTCCAGGTGTGGCCTCACCAACACCCTGTACAGTTGCAGCAAAACATCCCTATCCCGATACTCCAATCCTCTCGCTATGAAGGCCAACATACTATTCACCTTCTTTACTGCCTGCTGTACCTGCGCGCTTACTCTCAGCGACTGATACACGAGGACTCCAAGGTCTCGCTGAGTATCCACCTCTCTCAATTTACACTCATTCAAATAATAATCTGTCTTCCTATTATTGCTACCAAAGTGGATAACCTCACATTTATCCACATTATGCTGCATCTGCCATGCGGATACCCACACACACAGCCTGTCCAAATCACACTGAAGCATCTCTGCATCCTCCTCACAGCTCACCCTCCCACCCAACTTTGTATCATCTGCAAATTTGGAGATAATACATTCAGTTCCCTCTTCCAAATCATTAATATACCATGTGAACAGTTGGGGTCCGAGCACAGATCCCTGCGGAACCCCACTAGTCACTGACTGCCAAACAGAAAAAGACCCATTTATGCCCACTCTTTGCTTCCTATCTGCTAACCAGCTTTCTATCCATTCAAGACATTACCCACAATCCCATGTGGTTTAACTTTACACAGTAGTCTGTTATGTGAGACCTTGTTGAAAGTCTTCTGAAAGTCTAAATAAACCACATCCACTGGTTCCCCTCGGTCAACTCTACTAGTTACATCCTCAAAAAATTCCAATAGATTCGTCAAGCATGATTTCCCTTTTGTAAATCCATGCTGACTTTGTCTGATTATCCCACTGCCTTCCAAATGCCGAGTTATGAAATCCTTGATAATGGATTCTAGCAACTTCCCCAGTACCGACGTTAGGCTCACTGGTCTCTCGTTCCCTGTTCTCTCTCTATCTCCCTTTTTGAATCGCGGGCTTACATCAGCTACCCTCCAATCTGTAGGAACTATTCCAGAGTCCAAAGAATTTTGGAAAATAACCACCAATGGATCTACTATTTCCAGGGCCACTCTGGGATGAGGATTATCAGGACCTGAGGATTTATCCACCTTCAATCCCATCAATTTCCACAAAACCATTTCTCTGCTAATGCAGATTTCCTTCAGCTCCTCAATAAAACTTGTTTCTCTCAGAATAATGGTACATTATTCATGTCTTCCTTTGTGAAGACTGAAGCAAAGAACAAATTTAATTCCTCGGCCATTTCTTTATTCCCCGTTATGAATTCTCCCCTTTCTGACTGTAAGAGGCTACTTTCATTTCTGTCAATCTTTTTCTCTTTACATATTCGATATGTTCGATAAGGTCCCCCATGCAAGACTTCTCAAGAAAGTGAGAGGGCATGGGATCCAAGGGGCTGTTGCCTTGTGGATCCAGAACTGGCTTGCCTGCAGAAGGCAGAGAGTGGTTGTAGACGGGTCTTTTTCTGAATGGAGATCGGTCACCAGTGGAGTGCCCCAGGGATCTGTTCTGGGACCCTTGCTGTTTGTCATTTTCATAAATGACCTGGATGAGGAAGTGGAGGGATGGGTTGGTAAGTTTGCCGATGATACGAATGTTGGTGGGGTTGTGGATAGTTTGGAGGGATGTCAGAAGCTGCAGCGTGACATAGATAGAATGCAAGACTGGGCGGAGAAGTGGCAGATGGACTTCAACCCGGATAAATGTGTAGTGGTCCATTTTGGCAGGTCAAATGAGATGAAGGAGTATAATATCAAGGGTAAGACTCTTAGCAGTGTCGAGGATCAGAAGCAGCTTGGGGTCTGGGTCCATAGGACTCTAAAATCGGCCCCGCAGGTGGAGGAGGTGGTTAAGAAGGCGTTTGGTGTGCTGGCCTTCATCAATCGAGGGATTGAGTTTCGGAGTCGGGAGATAATGATGCAGCTTTATAAGACCCTCGTCAGACCCCACTTGGAGTACTGTGCTCAGTTCTGGTCGCCTCATTACAGGAGGGATGTGGAAATGATTGAAAGGGTGCAGAGAAGATTTACAAGGATGCTGCCTGGATTGGTTGGCATGCCTTATGAGGATAGGTTGAGGGAGCTTGGTCTTTTCTCCTTGGAGAGACGAAGGATGAGAGGTGACCTGATAGAGGTGTACAAGATGTTGAGAGGTATAGATCGGGTGGATTCTCGGAGGCTTTTTCCCAGGGCTGAAATGGCTGCTACGAGAGGACACAGGCTTAAGGTGCTGGGGAGTAGGTACAGAGGAGATGTGAGGGGTAAGTTTTTCACTCAGAGGGTGGTGGCTGAGTGGAATCGGCTGCCGTCAGTGGTGGTGGAGGCAAACTCGATCGGGTCTTTTAAGAGACTTCTGGATGAGTACATGGGACTTAATAGGATTGAGGGTTATAGGTAGGCCTATATATAAGCCGAGGTAGGTAGGGACATGACTGGTGCAACTTGTGGGCCGAAGGGCCTGTTTGTGCTGTATTTTTTCTATGTTCTATGTTCTATATCTATAGAAACTTTTACAGTCAGTTTTTATGTTCCCTGCTACCTTACTTTCATGCTCTATTTCCCCCTGAATCAATCCCTTGGTCCTCCTTTGCTGAGTCCTGAGGCCTGTTGCTTTCCCATGCCAACTTGTAAGCTTCTTCCTTGATTAAAGCAAATTACTGCGGATGCTGGAATCTGAAACCAAAAGGGAAAACGCTGGAAAACCTCAGCAGGTCTGGCAGCATCTGTACGGAGAGAAAAGAGCTGATGTTTCGAGTCCAGGTGACCCTTTGTCAAAGCTAAAAGGCAGAGAAAGTGGGAGATATTTATACTGCAGGGGGAGGGAATGAAAGATGAGTCGTAGCCACAGAAACCAGGGGAAAGGCTGCTAATGGCAGCCCATAGAGAGAATAGAGGGGGTGAATGGCCAAATGGCAGAGAAGCTGCAACTGTGACAGATGGAGATGTGGGGGAGGGGGGGAATGGGACAGAGGTAGAATGTAGAAAAGGGGAAGCGGGGGGGGGGGAATGGTCAGGAAAGGGGGATGAAGTGGGGGGAAGGAAAAATGAAGAAACTCAATAAAGGAATTGGTAAAAAGTTAAATAAAATAGAATGAAGGAGGCGGGGCAGAGCGAATCATCTGGAGTTGTTGAATTCGATGTTGAGACCGGAAGGCTGTGAAGTGTCCAGCCGGAAGATGAGATGCTGTTCCTCCAGTTTGCGTTGAGCTTCACTGGAACATTGCAGCAGGGCCAAGGACAGACATGTGGGCACGGGAGCAGGATCGTGTGTTAAAATGGCAGCAACCAGAAGGTCAGGATCCTGACTGAGCACAGACCGAAGGAGCTCAGCAAAGCGATCGCCCAGTCTACGCTTGGTCTTCTTCCTTGAATCTGATCCTACCTCTAATTTCCCTGGTAAGCCATGGTTTGGCCACAATTCCCTTCCCACTCTCGCCTCAAACAGGAATAAACAACTTCTGGAGTTCACCTATTCCTTCTTTAAATGCCTACCATTGGCTGGTCACCATCTTCCCCTTCAGTCACGTTTCCCAGTCCGTCATGGCCAATTCACGCCTCATATCATCATCGTTACTTTGTTGTGGTTGCTGGGATAGGGAGGAAACCTACTGAAGTGGTGGAGGCTACCTCGCTGAATATGTTTAAATCACGGATAGATAGATTCCTGATCGGGAAGGGAATTAGGGGTTATGGGGATCAGGCGGGTAAGTGGTACTGATCCACGTCAGATCAGCCATGATCTTATTGAATGGCGGGGCAGGCTCGAGGGGCTAGATGGCCTACTCCTGCTCCTATTTCTTATGTTCTTATGTTCTCAAGGATGGGGGGGCCTTGGGTGGGATGCACAGTGGATGGCCCGAATGGCTTCTTTCTGCACCATGGGGATTCAGCGATTCGATAGACTCTGAGATGCTGGAATGGTTTGGGAGAGGGCAGGATTACAGTGAAGATGGACATCAGAGCGTGACACAAGACTCTAGGGTGGCACGGTAACACAGTGGTTAGCACCGCTGCTTCACAGCTCCAGAGACCCGGGTTCGATTCCTGGCTTGGGTCACTGTCTGTGTGGAGTTTGCACATTCTCCTCGTGTCTGCGTGGGTTTCCTCCGGGTGCTCCGGTTTCCTCCCACAGTCCAAAGATGTGCGGGTTAGGTTGATTGGCCAGGTTAAAAATTGCCCCTTAGAGTCCTGAGATGTGTAGGTTAGAGGGATTAGTGGGTAAATATGTGGGGATATGGGGGAAGGGCCTGGGTGGGATTGTGGTCAGTGCAGACTCGATGGGCCGAATGGCCTCTTTCTGTGCTGATTCTATGATTCCTTCCCCCAAGGGTATCGAGCACGCCCTCTGAACTCATGTGACCCTGTCAAGGATTCGGCAAGATGAACGCAACTTTCAAACACTTCCAGCAATCGGTGTGACACATCTCCCCGGGTCGGAGCTCCAGGAAACATTGTGACTCAGACACCTCACCTCAACCTGAGACACACAGAGAGAGGGAACTCAGAGCGAGAGCACAGCCCACCCTCACAATCAGACAGTGACACAGGCAGCAGGCTCCAATCCACCAGAACATTCCCATAAACAGCAAGTGTCTTCAGAAAGGGGCACGACACAGAGAGAGATGGAAGACTGCGCCCCAACCTACAAAACCCAATTGAACCTCTCCGGCAAAGTGCTCCCCACAGATTGGCAGCGGAGATCCAGACAGCCCAGTGACGGACACATCCTGTGGTCTGGGAGACTCCGGAGGGTGTCCCAGAAAGGGGCAATACCAGGAGAGTGTGGTCTACCGGGGGGGTGTCCCGTTGTGGGGTCTGTACCCCAGTGAGAGTCAGTGTGTGTGGAACCCGTACCCCAGTGAGAGTCAGTGTGTGTGGGACCCGTACCCCAGTGAGAGTCAGTGTGTGTGGAACCCGTACCCCAGTGAGAGTCAGTGTGTGTGGATCCCGTACCCCAGTGAGAGTCAGTGTGTGTGGGACCCGTACCCCAGTGAGAGTCAGTGTGTGTGGGACCCATATCCCAGTGAGAGTCAGTGTGTGTGGATCCCGTACCCCAGTGAGAGTCAGTGTGTGTGGGACCCGTACCCCAGTGAGAGTCAGTGTGTGTGGGACCCGTACCCCAGTGAGAGTCAGTGTGTGTGGGACCCGTACCCCAGTGAGAGTCAGTGTGTGTGGAACCCGTACCCCAGTGAGAGTGAGTGTGTGTGGCACCCGTACCCCAGTGAGAGTCAGTGTGTGTGGGACCCATACCCCAGTGAGAGTCAGTGTGTGTGGGACCCGTACCCCAGTGAGAGTCAGTGTGTGTGGGACCCGTACCCCAGTGAGAGTCAGTGTGTGTGGAATCCGTACCCCAATGAGAGTCAGTGTGTGTGGAACCCGTACCCCAGTGAGAGTCAGTGTGTGTGGGACCCGTACCCCAGTGAGAGTCAGTGTGTGTGGGACCCGTACCCCAGTGAGAGTCAGTGTGTGTGTGGGACCCGTACCCCAGTGAGAATCAGTGTGTGTGGGACCCGTACCCCAGTGAGAGTCAGTGTGTCTGGGACCTGTACCCCAGTGAGAGTCAGTGTGTGTGGGACCCGTACCCCAGTGAGAGTCAGTGTGTGTGGAACCCGTACCCCAGTGAGAGTCAGTGTGTGTGGGACCCGTACCCCAGTGAGAGTCAGTGTGTGTGGGACCCGCACCCCAGTGAGAGTCAGTGTGTGTGGAACCCGTACCCCAGCGAGAGTCAGTGTGTGTGGAACCTGTACCCCAGTGAGAGTCAGTGTGTGTGGAACCTGTACCCCAGCGAGAGTCAGTGTGTGTGGAACCTGTACCCCAGTGAGAGTCAGTGTGTGTGGGACCCGTACCCCAGTGAGAGTCAGTGTGTGTGGAACCCGTACCCCAGTGAGTGTCAGTGTGTGTGGAACCCGTACCCCAGTGAGTGTCAGTGTGTGTGGGACCCGTACCCCAGTGAGAGTCAGTGTGTGTGGGACCCGTAACCCAGTGAAAGTCAGTGTGTGTGGGACCCGTACCCCAGTGAGAGTCAGTGTGTGTGGAACCCGTACCCCAGTGAGAGTCAGTGTGTGTGGGATCCGTACCCCAGTGAGAGTCAGTGTGTGTGGGACCCATACCCCAGTGAGAGTCAGTGTGTGTGGAACCCGTACCCCAGTGAGAGTCAGTGTGTGTGGGACCCGTACCCCAGTGAGAGTCAGTGTGTGTGGGACCCGTACCCCAGTGAGAGTCAGTGTGTGTGTGGGACCCGTACCCCAGTGAGAATCAGTGTGTGTGGAACCCGTACCCCAGTGAGAGTCAGTGTGTGTGGGACCTGTACCCCAGTGAGAGTCAGTGTGTGTGGGACCCGTACCCCAGTGAGAGTCAGTGTGTGTGGAACCTGTACCCCAGTGAGAGTCAGTGTGTGTGGAACCCGTACCCCAGTGAGAGTCAGTGTGTGTGGGACCTGTACCCCAGTGAGAGTCAGTGTGTGTGGGACCTGTACCCCAGTGAGAGTCAGTGTGTGTGGAACCTGTACCCCAGTGAGAGTCAGTGTGTGAGGGACCCGTACCCCAGTGAGAGTCAGTGTGTGTGGAACCCGTGCCCCAGTGAGAGTCAGTGTGTGTGGAACCCGTACCCCAGTGAGAGTCAGTGTGTGTGGAACCCGTACCCCAGTGAGAGTCAGTGTGTGTGGGACCCGTACCCCAGTGAGAGTCAGTGTGTGTGGAACCCGTACCCCAGTGAGAGTCAGTGTGTGTGGAACCCGTGTCCCAGTGAGAGTCAGTGTGTGTGGAACCCGTACCCCAGTGAGAGTCAGTGTGTGTGGAACCCGTACCCCAGTGAGAGTCAGTGTGTGTGGGACCCGTACCCCAGTGAGAATCAGTGTGTGTGGGACCCGTACCCCAGTGAGAGTCAGTGTGTGTCGGACCCGTACCCCAGTGAGAATCAGTGTGTGTGGGACCCGTACCCCAGTGAGAGTCAGTGTGTGTGGGACCCATACCCCAGTGAGAGTCAGTGTGTGTGGGACCTGTACCCCAGTGAGAGTCAGTGTGTGTGGAACCCGTACCCCAGTGAGAGTCAGTGTGTGTGGGACCCGTACCCCAGTGAGAGTCAGTGTGTGGGACCCGTACCCCAGTGAGAGTCAGTGTGTGTGGAACCCGTACCCCAGTGAGAGTCAGTGTGTGTGGGACCCGTACCCCAGTGAGAGTCAGTGTGTGTGGAACCCGTACCCCAGTGAGAGTCAGTGTGTGTGGAACCCGTACCCCAGTGAGAGTCAGTGTGTGTGGAACCCGTACCCCAGTGAGAGTCAGTGTGTGTGGGACCCGTACCCCAGTGAGAGTCAGTGTGTGTGGAACCCGTACCCCAGTGAGAGTCAGTGTGTGTGGGACCCGTACCCCAGTGAGAGTCAGTGTGTGTTGGACCCGTACCCCAGTGAGAGTCAGTGTGTGTGGGACCCGTACCCCAGTGAGAGTCAGTGTGTGTGGGACCCATACCCCAGTGAGAGTCAGTGTGTGTGGGACCTGTACCCCAGTGAGAGTCAGTGTGTGTGGAACCCGTACCCCAGTGAGAGTCAGTGTGTGTGGGACCCGTACCCCAGTGAGAGTCAGTGTGTGGGACCCGTACCCCAGTGAGAGTCAGTGTGTGTGGGACCCGTACCCCAGTGAGAGTCAGTGTGTGGAACCCGTACCCCAGTGAGAGTCAGTGTGTGTGGGACCCGTACCCCAGTGAGAGTCAGTGTGTGTGGAACCCGTACCCCAGTGAGAGTCAGTGTGTGTGGAACCCGTACCCCAGTGAGAGTCAGTGTGTGTGGAACCCGTACCCCAGTGAGAGTCAGTGTGTGTGGAACCCGTACCCCAGTGAGAGTCCGTGTGTGTGGAACCCGTACCCCAGTGAGAGTCAGTGTGTGTGGAACCCGTACCCCAGTGAGAGTCAGTGTGTGTGGAACCCGTACCCCAGTGAGAGTCAGTGTGTGTGGAACCCGTACCCCAGTGAGAGTCAGTGTGTGTGGAACCCGTACCCCAGTGAGAGTCAGTGTGTGTGGAACCCGTACCCCAGTGAGAGTCAGTGTGTGTGGAACCCGTACCCCAGTGAGAGTCAGTGTGTGTGGAACCCGTACCCCAGTGAGAGTCAGTGTGTGTGGAACCTGTGTCCCAGTGAGAGTCAGTGTGTGTGGAACCCGTACCCCAGTGAGAGTCAGTGTGTGTGGATTTGGAGTCAGTGTTCTGTGTGTTTAAATGTTGGTGTGTGGTGAGGAGGGGGGAGGGGTGTTGGGATGTGATCACTGATTGTGAAACACACCTTGAGCAGGAAGTTGAAGGAGAGTTTGGATTGTGCTGAGATTGAAAGCCCCGCCTGGGCAGGTAGTCTCGGTGTTTCTCTGTGTTGGTGTTCCTGACTGATTGGGTCCGGGAGAGCTGTGTGTGGAGACTGAGCTGGAATCTCAGTGCGGGGGTCAGTTTAATCCAGGTCTCCGGCTTGTGGTGACAGAGTGTGAGGTGAGTCGCTTCATTTGCCAGTTTTACAACCGGGCTGATTCCACTGTGAACTCCCTGACTGCCCTGAGGCTGCAGCTCACCCTGTACACACACCAACCAAATGGGGACTCGGACTTTCCCAACCTATTCCTCCTTACCCCGAGTCAGGCTGGCTGGAAAGGGCTCTGTCCCTGGGTGGATGAGGCTAACTCACAGCAACAGTGCCCAGACTGGGGTCAGTCTCCCCAGGAGGGCACAGTCAGACTGGACACTCTCTCTGTCTCCCTCTCCAGCTCCAGAACCGACATCTCCCTCACCCAGAGTACACTCAGAGGGTCAGTGCTGAGGGAGTGCCGCACTGTCAGAGGGTCAGTGCTGAGGGAGTGCCGCACTGTCAGAGGGTCAGTGCTGAGTGAGTGCCGCACTGTCAGAGGGTCAGTGCTGAGGGAGTGCCGCACTGTCAGAGGGTCAGTGCTGAGGGAGTGCCGCACTGTCAGAGGGTCAGTGCTGAGGGAGTGCCGCACTGTCAGAGGGTCAGTGCTGAGGGAGTGCCGCACTGTCAGAGGGTCAGTACTGAGGGAGTGCAGCACTGTCAGAGGGTCAGTACTGAGGGAGTGCCGCACTGTCAGAGGGTCAGTGCTGAGGGAGTGCCACACTGTCAGAGGGTCAGTGCTGAGGGAGTGCCACACTGTCAGAGGGTCAGTGCTGAGGGAGTGCCGCACTGTCAGAGGGTCAGTGCTGAGGGAGTGCCGCACTGTCAGAGGGTCAGTGCTGAGAGAGTGCTGCACTGTCAGAGGGTCAGTGCTGAGGGAGTGCCGCACTGTCAGAGGGTCAGTACTGAGGGAGTGCCGCACTGTCAGAGGGTCAGTGCTGAGAGAGTGCCGCACTGTCAGAGGGTCAGTACTGAGGGAGTGCCGCACTGTCAGAGGGTCAGTACTGAGGGAGTGCTGCACTGTCAGAGGGTCAGTGCTGAGGGAGTGCCGCACTGTCAGAGGGTCAGTGCTGAGGGAGTGCCGCACTGTCAGAGGGTCAGTACTGAGGGAGTGCCGCACTGTCAGAGGGTCAGTACTGAGGGAGTGCCGCACTGTCAGAGGGTCAGTACTGAGGGAACGCTGCACTGTCAGAGGGTCAGTACGCAGGGCGTGTTCTTGGGGTGGGTGTAAATGATCCCATGGCGTCTATTTTGAGAGCAGGAGGGGGGTTTTGGTGGGCCAGCTGGGCACCGGGAGGGAGCTGGTGACTGTAGTCCGCAGTGTGCCTTGGTGCCATTATTGTTCCCTCAAACTTCACGGATCATTGTCACATTGCTGCTTGTTGGATCTTGCTCTGCCTGAGTGAATTCCCTACAAACTGAGCCCACCATGGGGTGTGAATGGAATCAGAGATATCCTGTGAGGGTGATCCAGCCTGGGCCTGGTGTATGGATCCAGCTTGGGACAAGGCCTCTGAGCCTGGGCTGTGAATCCAGCCTGGGCCTGGTGTATGGATCCAGCCTGGGACAAGGCCTCTGAGCCTGGGCTATGAATCCAGCCTGGGCCTGGTGCGTGGATCCAGCCTGGGACAAGGCACCTGGGCCTGGACTGTGGATCCAGCCTGGGCCTGGTGTGTGGATCCAGCCTGGGACAAGGCACCTGGGCCTGGGCTGTGGATCCAGCCAGGGACACGGCCTCTGGGCCTGTGCTCTGGATCCAGCCTGGGACAAGGCCCCTGGGCCTGGGCTGTGGATCCAGCCTGGGACACGGCCCCTGGGCCTGGGCTGTGGATCCAGCCTGGGCCTGGGCTGTGGATCCAGCCTGGGACAAGGCCCCCGGGCCTGGGCTGTGGATCCAGTCTGGGACAAGGCCCCCGGGCCTAGTCATAGAGTCACAGAGGTTTACAGCATGGAAACAGGCCCTTCGGCCCAACTTGTCCATGCCACCCCTATTTTTTTAACCACTCAGCTAGTCCCAATTGCCTGCATTTGGCCCATATCCCTCTATACCCATCTTACCCATGTAACTATCTAAATGCTTTTTAAAAGACAAAATTGTACCCGCCTCTACTACTGCCTCTGGCAGCTTGTTCCAGACACTCACCACCCTCTGTGTGAAAAAATTGCCCCCTGGACACTTTTGTATCTCTCACCTCTCACCTTAAACTTGTGCCCTATAGTTTTAGACTCCCCTTCCTTTGGGGAAAGATATTTACTATCTCGCTGATCTGTGCCCCTCATTATTTTATAGACCTCTATAAGATCACCCCTCAGCCTCCTACACTACAGAGAAAAAGTCCCAGTCGATCCAGCCCCTCCTTATAACTCAATCCATCAAGTCCCGGTAGCATCCCAGTAAATCTTTTCTGCGCTCTTTCTAGTTTAATAATATCCTTTCTATAATAGGGTGACCAGAAATGTACACAGTATTCCATGTGTGGCCTTACCAATGTCTTGTACAACTTCAACAAGATGTTCCAACTCCTGTATTCAATGTTCTGACCGATGAAACCAAGCATGCTGAATGTCTTCTTCACCACTCTGTCCACCTGTGACTCCACTTTCAAGGCGCTATGAACATGTACCCCAAGCTCTCTTTGTTCTGTAACTCTCCCCAACGCCCTATCATTAACTGAGTAAGTCCTGCCCTGGTTCAATCTACCAAAATGCATCACCTCGCATTTAGAAACATAGAAAAACTACAGCACAAAACAGGCCCTTTGGCCCCATAAGTTGTGCCGAACACATCCCTACCTTTTAGGCCTACCTATAACCCTCCATCCTATTAAGTCCCATGTACTCATCCAGGAGTCTCTTAAAAGTCCCTATTGAGTTTGCCTCCACCACCACTGACGGCAGCCGATTCCACTCGCCCACCACCGTCTGTGTGAAAAACTTCCCCCTAACATTTCCCCTGTACCTACCCCCCAGCACCTTAAACCTGTGTCCTCTCGTAGCAGACATTTCCACCCTGGGAAAAAGCCTCTGAGAGTCCACCCGATCTATGCCTCTCAACATCTTATATACCTCTATTAGGTCTCCTCTCATCCTACGTCTCTCCAAGGAGAAAAGACCGAGCTCCCTCAGCCTATCCTCATAAGGCATGCCACTCAATCCAGGCAACATCCTTGTAAATCGCCTCTGCACCCTTTCAATCTTTTCCACATCCTTCCTGTAATGAGGCGACCAGAACTGAGCACAGTACTCCAAGTGGGGCCTGACGAGGGTCTTATATAGCTGCATCATTATCCCCGGACTCCTAAACTCAATCCCTCGATTGATAAAGGCCTTCTTAACCACCTCCTCCACCTGCGGGGCCGATTTTAGAGTCCTATGGACCCGGACCCCAAGGTCCTTCTGATCCTCTACAGTACTAAGAGTCTTTCCCTTTATATTAGATCATAGAATCATAGAACTTATCATAGAATTTATATTGTACTCCTTCATCCCATTTGACCTGCCAAAATGGACCACGACACATTTATCTGGGTTGAAGTCCATCTGCCACTTCTCCGCCCAGTCTTGCATCCTATCTATGTCCCTCTGTAACTTCTGACATCCCTCCAGACTATCCACAACCCCACCAACCTTCGTGTCGTCGGCAAACTTACCAACCCATCCCTCCACTTCCTCATCCAGGTCATTTATGAAAATGACAAACAGCAAGGGTCCCAGAACAGATCCCTGGGGCACTCCACTGGTGACCGACCTCCATTTAGAAAAAGACCCATCCATACTCACTCTCTGCCTCCTTTGGACAGATATCCACTCCATCTGACGAAGGAGCTGTGCTCCGAAAGCTTATGGTATTTGCTACCAAATAAACCTGGTGGACTTTAACCTGGTGTTGTGAGACTTCTTACTGTGTTTACCCCAGTCCAACGCCGGCATCTCCACATCCTTTGGGCAAGCCAGTTCTGGATCCACAGGGCAGCAGCCCCTTGGATCCCATGCCCTCTCACTTTTTCGAGAAGCCTTGCATGGGGGACCTTATCGAACGCCTTGCTAAAATCCATATAAACCACATCTACCGCTTTCCCTTCGTCAATGTGTTTAGTCACATTTTCGAAGAACTCCACCAGGCTCGTAAGGCACGATCTGCCTTTGACAAAGCCATGCTGAGTATTCTTGAGCATACTAAACCTCTCTAAATGCTCATAAATCTTGTCCCTCAGGATCTTCTCCATCAGCTTACCAACCACTGAGGTTAGACTCACCGGTCGGTAATTTCCTGGGCTATCCCTATTCCCCTTCTTGAAAATAGGAACCACATCCGCAATCCTCCAATCCTCCGGCACCTCTCCCGTCTCCATCGACGACGCAAAGATCATCGCCAGAGGCTCTGCAATCTCTTCCCTCGCCTCCCACAGTAACCTGGGGTACATCCTTGAGCGGCACGGTAGCGCAGTGGTTAGCACTGCTGCTTCACAGCTCCAGGGACCTGGGTTCAATTCCCGGCTTGGGTCACTGTCTGTGTGGAGTTTGCACATTCTCCTCGTGTCTGCGTGGGTTTCCTCCGGGTGCTCCGGTTTCCTCCCACAGTCCAAAGATGTGCGGGTTAGGTTGATTGGTCATGCTAAAATTGCCCCTTAGTGTCCTGGGATGCGTAGGTTAGAGGGATTAGTGGGTAAAATATGTAGGGATATGGGGGTAGGGCCTGGGTGGGATTGTGGTCGGTGCAGACTCGATGGGCCAAATGGCCTCTTTCTGTGCTGCAGGGTCTCTATGATTTCTATGATCCCATCCGGACCCGGTGACTTATCTATCTTGATGCCATTCAAAGATTCCAGCACAACCTCTTTCTTAAAGTCCACATACTCAATCTTTTCAGTCCACCGCAAGCCCACAGTACATCCACTCAGGTCCTTCTCCTCTGTGAAAACCGAGGCAAAATACTCATTCAGCACCTCTGCCATTTCTACTGGTTCTGGTTAATTGTCTAAATTAAACTCCATCTGCCATTCGTCAGCCCACTGGCCCAATTGATCAAGATCCCGTTGCAATTGGAGATAACTTTCTTCACTGTCCAACATGCCACCAATCTTGGTGTCATCTGCAAACTTACTAACCATGCCCCCTATATTCTCATCCAAATCATTAATATAAATGACAAATAACAGTGGACCCAGCACTGATCCCTGAGGCACACCGCTGGTCACAGGCCTCCAGTTTGAAAAACAACCCTCTACAACCACCCTCTGGCTTCTGTCAAGAAGCCAATTTTGTATCCATTTAGATACCTCACCCTGGATCCCGTGAGATTTAACCTTATGCAACAACCTACCATGCGGTACCTTGTCAAAGGCCTTGCTAAAGTCCATGTAGACAACATCAACTGCACTGCCCTCATCTACCTTCTTGGTTACCCCTTCAAAAAACTCAATCAAATTTGTGAGACATGATTTTCCACTCACAAAGCCATGCTGACTGTCCCTAATCAGTCCTTGTCTCTCTAAATGCCTGTAGATCCTGTCTCTCAAAATACCTTCCAACAATTTATCCACCACAGATGTGAGGCTCACCGGCCTGTAGTTCCCAGGCTTTTTCCTGCAGCCCTTTTTAAACAAAGGCACAATATTTGCCACTCTCCAATCTTCAGGCACCTCACCCGTGACTATCGATGATTCAAATATCTCGGCTAGGGGACCCGCAATTTCCTCCCTCGCCTCCCACAACGTCCTGGGATCCACTTCATCAGGTCCCGGGGATTTATCTACCTTGATGCGCTTTAAGACTTCCAGCACCTCCTTCTCTGTAATATGTACACTCCTCAAGACATCACTATTTATTTCCCCAAGTTCCCTAACGTCCATGCTCTTCTCAACAGTAAATACTGATGAGAAATATTCATTTAGGATCTCACCCATCTCTTGTGGATCCGCACATGGATGACCTTGTTGATCCTTAAGAGGTCCTACTCTCTCCCTTGTTACTCTTTTGTCCTTTATGCATTTGTGGAAGCTCTTTGGATCCAGCCTGGGGCAAGGCCCCTGGTCCTGGGCTGTGGATCCAGCCTGGGACAAGGCCCCAGGGCCTGGGCTGTGGATCCAGCCTGGGACAAGGCCCCTGGGCCTGGGCTGTGGATCCAGCCTGGGGCAAGGCCCCTGGTCCTGGGCTGTGGATCCAGCCTGGGACAAGGCCCCTGGGCCTGGGCTGTGGATCCAGCCTGGGACAAGGCCTCTGGGCCTGGGCTGTGAATCCAGTCTGGGACAAGGCCCCTGGGCCTGGGCTGTGGATCCAGCCTGGGACAAGGCCCCTGGGCCTGGGCTGTGGATCCAGTCTGGGACAAGGCCCCTGGGCCTGGGCTGTGGATCCAGCCTGGGGCAAGGCCCCTGGGCCTGGGCTGTGGATCCAGCCTGGGGCAAGGCCCCTGGGGCTGGGCTGTGGATCCAGCCTGGGACAAGGCCCCTGGGCCTGGGCTGTGGATCCAGTCTGGGACAAGGCCTCTGGGCCTGGGCTGTGGATCCAGTCTGGGACAAGGCCTCTGGGCCTGGGCTGTGAATCCAGTCTGGGACAAGGCTCCTGGGCCTGGGCTGTGGATCCAGTCTGGGACAAGGCCCCTGGGCCTGGGCTGTGGATCCAGCCTGGGACAAGGCCTCTGGGCCTGGGCTATGGATCCAGCCTGGGACAAGGCCTCTGGGCCTGGGTGGTGGATCCAGCCTGGGACAAGGCCCCTGGGCCTGGGCTGTGGATCCAGCCTGGGACAAGGCCCCTGGGCCTGGGCTGTGGATCCAGCCTGGGACAAGGCCCCTGGGCCTGGGCTGTGGATCCAGCCTGGTTCAAGGCCTCTGGGCCTGGGCTGTGGATCCAGCCTGGGACAAGGCCCCAGGGCCTGGGCTGTGGATCCAGCCTGGGACAAGGCCTCTGGGCCTGGGCTGTGGATCCAGCCTGGGACAAGGCCCCTGGGCCTGGGCGGTGGATCCAGCCTGGGACAAGGCCTCTGGGCCTGGGCTGTGGATCCAGCCTGGGACAAGGCCCCTGGGCCTGGGCTGTGGATCCAGCCTGGGACAAGGCCTCTGGGCCTGGGCTGTGGATCCAGCCTGGGACAAGGCCCCTGGGCCTGGGCTGTGGATCCAGCCTGGGACAAGGCCTCTGGGCCTGGGCTATGGATCCAGCCTGGGACAAGGCCTCTGGGCCTGGGCGGTGGATCCAGCCTGGGACAAGGCCCCTGGGCCTGGGCTGTGGATCCAGCCTGGGACAAGGCCCCTGGGCCTGGGCTGTGGATCCAGCCTGGGACAAGGCCCCTGGGCCTGGGCGGTGGATCCAGCCTGGGACAAGGCCTCTGGGCCTGGGCTGTGGATCCAGCCTGGGACAAGGCCCCTGGGCCTGGGCTGTGGATCCAGCCTGGGACAAGGCCCCTGGGCCTGGGCTGTGGATCCAGCCTGGGACAAGGCCCCTGGGCCTGGGCTGTGGATCCAGCCTCACACCAGTTGTGTTGTGCCTTAGGTGTGTAAAATAGAACGGCAACTTACTATCTAAATGGAGAGGGACTCCGGGCTGTTTCAGTGCAGAGGGATCTGGGTGTCCTTGTGCATGAACCACAGAACGTTAGTGTGCAGGTACAGCAGGTTATAAGGAAGGCAAATGGGATCTGGGCATTTATCGGTGAAGGAATAGATTATAAAATTAGTGAAGTGTTGCTGCGATTGTCTCAAGCATCAGTGAGACCACACCCGGAGTCTGGTGCACAGTTCTAGTCCCCTCACTGAGGCGGGATGTAGTCGCATTGGAGGCACTTCAGAGGAGCATCACCAGGTTGATTCCAGAGTGAGGGGTTTGATGTTTGATTTGATTTATTATTGTCACATGTATTGGGATACAGTGAAAAGTATTGTTTCTTGCACGCTATACAGACAAAGCATACCGTTCATGGTCGGAGGTCGGAGGTGACGATCACGAGGGGTCACGGGCTCAAGCTGAGAGGGGCGAAGTATAACTCAGATATCAGAGGGACGTTTTTTACACAGAGGGAGGTGGGGGCCTGGAATGCGCTGCCAAGTAGGGTGGTGGAGGCGGGCACGCTAACATCGTTTAAGACTTACCTGGATAGTCACATGAGCAGCCTGGGAATGGAGGGATACAAACGATTGGTCTAGTTGGACCAAGGAGCGGCACAGGCTTGGAGGGCCGAAGGGCCTGTTTCCTGTGCTGTACTGTTCTTTGTTCTCTTTGTTCTTTGTTCATAGAGAAGGAAAGGAGAGGGTGCAGAATGTAGTGTTACAGTTATAGCTAGGGTGTAGAGGAAGATCAACTCAATGTGAGGTAGGTCCATCCAAAAGTCTGACAGCAGCAGGGAAGAAGCTGTTCTTGAGTCGGTTGGTACGTGACTTCAGACTTTTGTATCTTTTTCCTGACGGAAGAAGGTGGAAGAGAGAATGTCCGGGGTGCGTGGGGTCCTTAATTATGCTGGCTGCTTTTCCGAGGTAGCGGGAAGTGTAGACAGAGTCAATGGATGGGAGGCTGGTTTGTGTGATGGATTGGGCTACATTCATGACCTTTTGTAGTTCCTTGCGGTCTTGGGCAGAGCAGGAGCCCAGACCAAGCTGTGATACACCCAGAAAGAATACTTTCTATGGAGCATCTGTAAAAGTTGGTGAGAGTCGTAGCTGACATGACAAATTTCCTTCGTCTTCTGAGAAAGTAGAGGCATTGGTGGGGCTTTCTTAACTATAGTGTCGGCGTGGGGGGGACCAGGACAGGTTGTTGGTGATCTGGACACCTAAAAACCTGAAACTCTCGACCCTTTCTACTTCATCCCCGTTGATGTAGACAGGAGCATGTTCTCCTTTACACTTCCTGAAGTCGATGACAAGCTCCTTCATTTTGTTAACATTGAGGGAGAGATTATTGTTGTGGCACCAGATTCTCTATCTCATTCCTGTACTCTGTCTCGTCATTGTGAGATCCGACCCACTACGGTGGTGTCGTCAGCAAACTTGAAAATCGAGTTGGAGGGAATTTAGCCACACAGTCAGAGGTGTACAAGGAGTATAGTAGGGGGCTGAGAACACGGCCTTGTGGGGCACCGGGGTGGAGGATTCCAGAAATGAAGGGTTGTCGTATGATGAGAGATTGAGCAGGTTAGGCCGATACTCGCTGGAGTTTAGAAGGATGAGGGGAGATGGAATTGGGGTGTACGGGATGATAAGGGGGATTGACAATGTAGGTGTGGGGAGGATGTTTCCTCTTGTGGAACAATCTAGAACACGAGGTCAGAGTTTTAGGATAAGGGGGAGGGGCAGATTTAACACAGAGGTGAGGAGAAGCTCCTTCTCTCAAAGGGTGGTGAATGTGTGGAATTCACTGTCCTGAGTGCGGGGGAAGCCGGGACATTGAGTCAATTTAAGGAGGAGACGGACAGATTGTTAATCAGTCACGGGGGGGTGAAGGGTTACGGGGAACGGGCAGGAAAGTGGAATTGAGGTAGAGATGAGATCAGCCACGATCGTATTGAATGGGGCAGCAGGCCCGAGGGGCTGAATGGCCTCCTGATCCGAGCTCTTCTGATTGTTATGAGGCCCCTGGGCCTGGGCTGTGGATCCAGCTTACTGTGGAGATGCCGGCGTTGGACTGGGGTAAACACAGTAAGAAGTTTAACAACACCAGGTTAAAGTCCAACAGGTTTATTTGGTAGCAAAAGCCACACAAGCTTTCGAGGCTCTAAGCCCCTTCTTCAGGTGAGTGGGAATTCTGTTCACAAACAGAGCTTATAAAGACACAAACTCAATTTACATGAATAATGGTTGGAATGCGAATACTTACAACGAATCAAGTCTTTAAGAAACAAAACAATGTGAGTGGAGAGAGCATCAAGACAGGCTAAAAAGATGTGTATTGTCTCCAGACAAGACAGCCAGTGAAACTCTGCAGGTCTAGGCAACTGTGGGAGTTACAAATAGTGTGACATGAACCCAATATCCCGGTTGAGGCCGTCCTCGTGTGTGCGGAACTTGGCTATCAGTTTCTGCTCAGCGACTCTGCGCTGTCGTGTGTCGCGAAGGCCGCCTTGGAGAACGCTTACCTGAATATCAGAGGCCGAATGCCCGTGACCGCTGAAGTGCTCCCCAACAGGAAGAGAACAGTCTTGCCTGGTGATTGTCGAGCGGTGTTCATTCATCCGTTGTCGCAGCGTCTGCATGGTTTCCCCAATGTACCATGCCTCGGGACATCCTTTCCTGCAGCGTATCAGGTAGACAACGTTGGCCGAATTGCAAGAGTAGGTACCGTGTACCTGGTGGATGGTGTTCTCACGTGAGATGATGGCATCCGTGTCGATGATCCGGCACGTCTTGCAGAGGTTGCTGTGGCAGGGTTGTGTGGTGTCGTGGTCACTGTTCTCCTGAAGGCTGGGTAGTTTGCTGCGGACAATGGTCTGTTTGAGGTTGTGCGGTTGTTTGAAGGCAAGAAGTGGGGGTGTGGGGATGGCCTTGGCGAGATGTTCGTCTTCATCAATGACATGTTGAAGGCTCCGGAGGAGATGCCGTAGCTTCTCCGCTCCGGGGAAGTACTGGACGACGAAGGGTACTCTGTCCACTGTGTCCCGTGTTTGTCTTCTGAGGAGGTCGGTGCGGTTTTTCGCTGTGGCGCGTCGGAACTGTCGATCGATGAGTCGAGCGCCATATCCTGTTCTTATGAGGGAATCTTTCAGCGTCTGGAGGTGTCTGTTGCGATCCTCCTCATCCGAGCAGATCCTGTGTATTCGGAGGGCTTGTCCGTAGGGGATGGCTTCTTTTACGTGTTTAGGGTGGAAGCTGGAGAAGTGGAGCATCGTGAGGTTCTCCGTGGGCTTGCGGTACAGTGAGGTGCTGAGGTGACCGTCCTTAATGGAGATGCGCGTGTCCAAGAATGCAACCAATTCCGGAGAGTAGTTCATGGTGAGTCTGATGGTGGGATGGAACTTGTTGATGTCATCATAGAGTTGTTTCAGTGATTGTTCACCATGAGTCCAAAGGAAGAAAATGTCATCGATGTATCTAGTGTATAGCATCGGTTGAAGGTCCCGTGCGGTGAAGAAGTCTTCTTCTAACCTGTGCATGAAGATGTTGGCATATTGAGGTGCGAATTTTGTCCCCATGGCTGTTCCGTGTGTCTGGATGAAGAACTGCTTGTTGAAGGTGAAGACGTTGTGGTCCAGGATGAAGCGGATGAGTTGTAAAATTGCATCTGAAAACTGGCAGTTGTCGGCATTGAGTACTGAGGCAGTTGCAGCAATGCCATCATCGTGGGGGATGTTGGTGTAGAGTGCCGAGACATCCATTGTGACGAGGAGTGCTCCTGGTTCAACTGCTCCATGTGTGCTGAGTTTCTGTAGGAAGTTATTAGTGTCACGACAGAAGCTCGGGGTTCTTTGTACAATGGGTTTCAGGATGCCCTCGACATAGCCGGAGAGATTCTCGCACAGGGTCCCATTGCCCGATACGATGGGACGGCCGGGTGTGTTTGCCTTGTGTATCTTCGGGAGGCAGTAGAGATCTCCAACGCGGGGAGTGCGTGGGATGCCCACACGTGCGTGGGACTACCCAGCCTTCAGGAGAACAGTGACCACGACACCACACAACCCTGCCACAGCAACCTCTGCAAGACGTGCCGGATCATCGACATGGATGC
>NW_027591896.1:2500-17500 GCF_964213995.1 Mustelus asterias | reverse complement strand
TCCCACACACACTGACTCTCACTGGGGTACGGGTCCCACACAAACTGACTCTCACTGGGGTACGGGTCCCACACACACTGACTCTCACTGGGGTACGGATGTGATCTTGGTCATTGCTGCCTATTTAATGATGGTCTCTCTCTCTCTCTGTGTCACTGTCTCTGTCTTTCTCTCCGTCTCTCTCTCTCTCTGTCTCTCCATCTCTGTCTCTGTGTCTCTCCCTCCTTCTCTCCCTCCTTCTCTCTCTCCTCTGTCTCCTTCTCTCTCTCCTTCTCTGTCTCCCTCTCTGTCTCTCTGTTTCTGTCTCTGTCTCTCCTTCTCTGTCTCCCTCTCTGTCTCCCTCTCTCCGTCTCCCCCTCTCTCCGTCTCCCCCTCTCTCCGTCTCCCCCTCTCTCCGTCTCCCCCTCTCTCCGTCTCCCTCTCTCTCCTCTCTCTGTCTCTGTCTCTCTCTCTCTCTCTCTCCCTCTCTCCATCTCTCTCTCTCTCTCCCTCTCTCCCTCTCTCCATCTCTCTCTCTGTCTCTCGGTTCCCACAGGGTATGACCGAGGCGCATATGGAAACATCATTTCTCCCAGACTCCAGCTCCCCCCGTAAGAAGCGTTTGAGAAAGGGGCCTCGTGTAGCGGTGATCGTCACAGCTGTCGTTGTTTCCCTGCTGATCCTGGCCGCGATTGGCGGGGTGCTGTACTGGTATTTTACAGGTAAACGCAGCCCCTTCCGTCCCCACCCACTCCCCGTGGACCAGCACCCCGTCAATGAGAAGGGCGTGACCCTGCAGAGAATGTGGGCGGGGCGGAGGGGGGGGGGGGTCGGGGGAGGGGGTTACGGGGGGGTGCGGGGGGGGTTGCGGGGGGGTTACGGGGGGGGTACGGGGGGGGTGCGGGGGGGGGTACGGGGTGGTGCGGGGGAGGGGGGGTTTGGATGGAGTGAATGAGGAGAAAGTGTTTCCAGTGACAGGAGGCTCGGTAACCGGAGGTGACACGGAGTGAAGAGAATCGGGGAAAGAACCAGAGGGGGGGGAGATGAGGAGAATTTTATTTTGGACACACAGCGAGTTGTTGTGATCCGGAAGGCGGTGCCTGAAAGGGCACTGGAAGCTGATTCAATCGCAACTTTCAAAAGGGGCAATTGGGGAAATACTGGAAGGGGGAAAATTTACAGGGAGAGCGGGGGAGAGAGTTGGGGGCGAACTGGATATTAACACAGGGATGATGGACTGAATGGGCTCCACTGGGGCTGGGGTGTATGGGGTACCCCAAGAATCCCAAGTTACATTAGGACACCAGGCAAGACCCCAACAAATTATTTATTTTGGAATAAGTTTCCATGAGATCCCCTCTCACTCTTCTAAACTCCGGTGAATATAATCCTAACCCACTTAGTCTCTCCTCATATGACAGACCAGCCATCCCGGGAATCAGCCTGGGAAAGCTGTGATGGTCGTGTTGTCATGGATATAAATCTAAATATTGTTTATTTAATGTTTATGGGGAAGGTTTAAAAATTCAGATTTATTCTACAGGCAGTCGGTATGTCTGGTAAACATTTAACTCCAGGATGTAAAAGCAAGTTAACAAAACTCATTTCAGCTCGGAACTGGTTACTGAGATTGAGCAAATGGACTTTTGTTTGTACAGGAGATCTCTCAGGAGGGACAGAATGCTTCACTCCAGGAGTAATTCCAACGACAAATTTAGCGTAAAACAAACTTCATTTAAGAACACAGTTTAAACATAACTGAGAAAATGTAACAACTGAAGCAGTTTAATTATGAACAGATGAACAATATTTGAAAATGTAAAGGAACCGATTTTAATTTCTAACCTCTCACTGTTTCAGTTCCAAACAAGCAACTTTCCGCTTACAGACCTAAAAAGCCACTTAGACTCTGAGAGGTTTACAGCATAGAAACAGACCCTTCGGCCCAACTTGTCCATGCCACCCCTTTTTTAAAAACCCCTAAGCTAGTCCCAATTGCCTGCATTTGGTCCATATCCCTCTATACCCATCGTACCCATGTAACTGTCTAAATGCTTTTTAAAAGACAAAATTGTACCCGCCTCTACTACTACCTCTGGCAGCTCGTTCCAGACACTCACCACCCTCTGTGTGAAAAAATTGCCCCTCCAGACACTTTTGTATCTCTCCCCTCTCACCTTAAACCTATGCCCTCTAGTTTTAGACTCCCCTACCTTTGGGAAAAGATATTGACTATCTCGCTGATCTGTGCCCCTCATTATTTTATAGACCTCTATAAGATCACCCCTCAGCCTCCTACGCTCCAGAGAAAAAAGTCCCAGTCTATTCAACCTCTCCTTATAACTCAAACCATCAAGTCCTGGTAGCATCCGAGTAAATCTTTTCTGCACTCTTTCTAGTTTAATAATATCCTTTCTATAATAGGGTGACCAGAACTGTACACAGTATTCCAAGTGTGGCCTTACCAATGTCTTGTACAACTTCAACAAGACGTCCCAACTCCTGTTAACTTTCTTCACTGTCCACTATGCCACCAATCTTGGTGTCATCTGCAAACTTACTAACCATGCCCCCTATATTCTCATCCAAATCATTAATATAAATGACAAATAACAGTGGGCCCAGCACTGATCCCTGAGGCACACCGCTGGTCACAGGCCTCCAGTTTGAAAAACAACCCTCTACAACCACCCTCTGGCTTCTGTCAAGAAGCCAATTTTGTATCCATTTAGATACCTCACCCTGGATCCCGTGAGATTTAACTTTATGCAACAACCTACCATGCGGTACCTTGTCAAAGGCCTTGCTAAAGTCCATGTAGACAACATCAACTGCACTGCCCTCATCTACCTTCTTGGTTACCCCTTCAAAAAACTCAATCAAATTTGTGAGACATGATTTTCCACTCACAAAGCCATGCTGACTGTCCCTAATCAGTCCTTGCATCTCTAAATGCCTGTAGATTATGTTTCTCAGGATCCACAGGCATTTAGAGATGTAGAACATTAAATACAGTTAGCACCCATGGGTGTACTTGCTATAAATTGTGTTAACAGTCCTGAAGCTTTCAGAGAGAATGTGTGCCTTGTAGGACCCTGTCTTCAGCAGACTCACGGCTAGAACTGCCGCTCTCCCTCCTTGCAGACCACCCCACTTTGCACGCCAACCACATGTCCCTGTCAATCAACCTCCGGAGGGATAGCCTGTCCAAACAAAAGTCCATTTGCTCAATCTCAGTAACCTGTTCCGAGCTGAAATGAGTTTTGTTAACTTGCTTTTACATCCTGGAGTTAAATGTTTACCAGACATACCGACTGCCTTTAGAATAAATCTGAATTTTTAAACCTTCCCCATAAACATTAAAGAAAATATATAGATTTATATTTATGACAACACTATCGTCATAGCGTTCCCAGGCTGATTCCTGGGATGGCAGGTCTGTCAGATGAGGGGAGACTAAGTGGGTTAGGATTATATTCACTGGAGTTTAGAAGAGTGAGAGGGGATCTGATAGAAACTTATAAAATTCTAACAGGGTTAGACAGGGTAGATTCAGAAAGAATGTTCCCGATGGTGGGGGGAGTCCAGAACTAGGGGTCATAGTTTGAGGATAAGGAGTAAACCTTTTAGAACTGAGGGGAGGAGAAATGTCTTCACCCAGAGGGTGGTGAATGTGTGGAATTCACTCCCACAGAAAGTAGTTGAGGCCAAAACGTTGTGTGATTTCAGGAAGAAATTAGATTTCGCTCTTGGGGATAAAGGGATCGAGGGATATGGGGGGAAGGGGGGGATCAGGATATAGAATTCGATGATCAGCCATGATCAAAATGAATGGCGGAGCAGCTGGAAGGGCCGAATGGCCTCCTCCTGCTTCTAGATTCTTTGCTTCGACGGCATGTCTATAAAATGGAATGGGTGCAAACTTGAATTGATATGTTTTCTCTCTCTCTGCCTCCCTCTCTCCGCCTCCCTCTCTCCGCCTCCCCCTCTCCACCTCCCTCTCTCCCTCTGCCTCCCTCTCTCCCTCTGCCTCCCTCTCTCTGCCTCTCTCTCTCTGCCCCTCCCTCTCTGTCTCTCCCTCTCTGTCTCTCCCTCTCTGTCTCTCCCTCTCTGTCTCTCCCTCTCTGTCTCTCCCTCTCTGTCTCTCCCTCTCTGTCTCTCTCTCTGTGTCTCCCGCTCTGCTTCCCTCTCTGCCTCCCTCTCTGCCTCCCTCTCTCTGTCGTCTCTCTCTCTGTCTCGCTCTCTCTGTCTCTCTCTCTCTGTCTCTCTCTCTCTCTCTCTCTGACTCTCTGTCTATCTGTCTCTGTCTCTCTCTCTGTCTCTCTGTCTCTCTCTGTCTCTCTCTCTCTGTCTCTCTCTCTCTGTCTCTCTCTCTCTGTCTCTCTCTGTCTCTCTCTCACTGTCTCTGTCTCTCTGTCTCTCTCTGTTCAGTTGGGTCTAACGGAGACGATTCCGGGGGGCAGGATGGGAAGGCAGTCCGAATCTACAGTGGACATCTCACTCTGGCCAGCGTCCCGTACAGTAGCCAGCTGGAAATCCCGGACTCCACCGAGTTCAAGGAGCTCGCGGAGAAACTCGAACAAGTGGTCAGTGATCTGTGTGCCAGTGTGTAACAGACTGTAACACTCTGTGTTGGTGTGTAACAGACTGTAACACTCTGTGTCAGTGCGTAACAGACTGTAACACTCTGTGTCAGTGTGTAACAGACTGTAACACTTTGTGTCAGTGTGTAACGGACTGTAACACTCTGTGTCGGTGTGTAACGGACTGTAACACTCTGTGTCGGTGTGTAACAGACTGTAACACTCTGTGTCGGTGTGTAACGGACTGTAACACTCTGTGTCGGTGTGTAACGGACTGTAACACTCTGTGTCGGTGTGTAACAGACTGTAACACTCTGTGTCGGTGTGTAACGGACTGTAACACTCTGTGTCGGTGTGTAACAGACTGTAACACTCTGTGTCGGTGTGTAACGGACTGTAACACTGTGTCAGTGTGTAACAGACTGTAACACTCTGTGTCGGTGTGTAACAGACTGTAACACTCTGTGTCGGTGTGTAACGGACTGTAACACTCTGTGTCGGTGTGTAACGGACTGTAACACTGTGCCGGTTTCTAACAGACTGTAACACTCTGTGTCGGTGTGTAACGGACTGTAACACTCTGTGTCAGTGTGTAACAGACTGTAACACTGTGCCGGTTTGTAACAGACTGTAACACTCTGTGTCAGTGTGTAACAGACTGTAACACTCTGTGTCAGTGTGTAACGGACTGTAACACTCTGTGTCGGTGTGTAACAGACTGTAACACTCTGTGTCGGTGTGTAACGGACTGTAACACTCTGTGTCGGTGTGTAACAGACTGTAACACTCTGTGTCAGTGTGTAACGGACTGTAACACTCTGTGTCGGTGTGTAACAGACTGTAACACTCTGTGTCGGTGTGTAACAGACTGTAACACTCTGTGTCGGTGTGTAACAGACTGTAACACTCTGTGTCGGTGTGTAACAGACTGTAACACTCTGTGTTGGTGTGTAACGGACTGTAACACGCTGTATCGGTGGGAAGGGGGGGGGGTCTGGTTTCGGCCCTGTTCGCTCCGGGCGGTTGGGTGGTGCCCATCGCTGATCCACGGCAGTTGTAATTGCGCCCCCTGCTGCTTCTGAGCAGTTCAGGCTCCGCCCGCCGCCCCCTGCCGGTACGTTCGAGACTGGGAAGATTATGTTTGACAACGTGCGGTAAGATTCGATTCACAAGTCGCCCAAAACATCCGACACAAATTTCTGCCGTTTTCGTGCCCGCCCTTTGATGAGACTGCCCCGCCGTGGAGTGGCCTGTGGAGAGTCCCGGTCTGTAATGGGGGCTGTAATTCGCTGGCCGTTCGTGGCGGCGGAGCCTCGGGTCGCTCTGACATCACTCAGCTGTCGCGGGTCCCGGGGGCGTGGAGGCACGGGGACTCTGGGAAATCCCATTCTCAGGGGCAGGGCGAGGAGACCCCACGACCAGTCAATGTCCCGGCTCCTGTACACGGTTCCAGCAACAACAACCCGGGGGGGGAGTATCCCCACCCCCACCTCCCCAGCACAGTAACACCCCCGGCACGGTAACACCCCCGGCACGGTAACACCCCCGGCACGGTAACACCCCCGGCACGGTAACACCCCCGGCACGGTAACACCCCCGGCACGGTAACACCCCCTGCACGGTAACACCCCCGGCACGGTAACACCCCCGGCACAGCAACACCCCCGGCACGGTAACACCCCCGGCACGGTAACACCCCCGGCACGGTAACACCCCCGGCACGGTAACACCCCCTGCACGGTAACACCCCCGGCACGGTAACACCCCCGGCACAGCAACACCCCCGGCACGGTAACACCCCCGGCACGGTAACACCCCCGGCACAGCAACACCCCCGGCACGGTAACACCGATGGCACGGTAACACCGACGGCACGGTAACACCCCCGGCACAGCAACACCCCCGGCACGGTAACACCCCCGGCACGGTAACACCCCCGGCACGGCAACACCCCCGGCACGGTAACACCGCCGGCACGGTAACACCCCCGGCACGGTAACACCCCCGGCACGGTAACACCCCCGGCACGGTAACACCCCCGGCACGGTAACACCCCCGGCACGGCAACACCCCCGGCACGGTAACACCCCCGGCACGGTAACACCGACGGCACGGTAACACCCCCTGCACGGTAACACCGACGGCACGGTAACACCGACGGCACGGTAACACCCCCGGCACGGTAACACCGACGGCACGGTAACACCGACGGCACGGTAACACCCCCGGCACGGTAACACCCCCGGCACGGCAACACCCCCGGCACGGTAACACCCCCGGCACGGCAACACCCCCTGCACGGCAACACCCCCTGCACGGTAACACCCCCGGCACGGTAACACCCCCGGCACAGTAACACCGACGGCACGGTAACACCCCCGGCACGGTAACACCGACGGCACGGCAACACCCCCGGCACGGCAACACCCCCGGCACGGTAACACCGACGGCACGGCAACACCCCCGGCACGGCAACACCCCCGGCACGGTAACACCCCCGGCACGGTAACACCCCCGGCACGGTAACACCCCCGGCACGGTAACACCCCCTGCACGGTAACACCCCCTGCACGGTAACACCCCCGGCACGGTAACACCCCCGGCACGGTAACACGGACGGCACGGTAACACCCCCGGCACGGTAACACCCCCGGCACGGTAACACGGACGGCACGGTAACACCCCCGGCACGGTAACACCCCCGGCACGGTAACACGGACGGCACGGTAACACCCCCGGCACGGTAACACCCCCGGCACGGTAACACCCCCGGCACGGTAACACCCCCGGCACGGTAACACCCCCGGCACGGTAACACCCCCGGCACGGTAACACCCCCGGCACGGTAACACCCCCGGCAGGGTAACACCCCCGGCACGGTAACACCCCCGGCACGGTAACACCCCCGGCACGGTAACACCCCCTGCACGGTAACACCCCCGGCACGGTAACACCCCCGGCACGGTAACACCCCCGGCACGGTAACACCCCCGGCACGGCAACACCCCCTGCACGGTAACACCCCCGGCACGGTAACACCCCCGGCACGGTAACACCCCCGGCACGGTAACACCCCCGGCACGGTAACACCCCCGGCACGGTAACACCCCCGGCACGGCAACACCCCCGGCACGGTAACACCCCCGGCACGGTAACACCCCCGGCACGGTAACACCCCCGGCACGGTAACACCCCCGGCACGGTAACACCCCCGGCACGGTAACACCCCCGGCACGGTAACACCCCCGGCACGGCAACACCCCCGGCACGGTAACACCCCCGGCACGGTAACACCGACGGCACGGTAACACCGACGGCACGGTAACACCCCCGGCACGGTAACACCGACGGCACGGTGTAACGGTCTCTGTTTTTATTCCAGATTAACACCACGTGTCTGAATGCAGGGGAACTGTCCTCGTACTTTGTGAATTCACGAGTGATTGACTACAGGTACGGAGCGGAGGGAGCGCGATTCAAATCTCCAACCGAGCTCGGTGAGCGAGTGCCGCACTGTCAGAGGATCAGTACTGAGGGAGTGCCGCACTGTCAGAGGATCAGTACTGAGGGAGTGCCGCACTGTCAGAGGTTCAGTGCTGAGGGAGTGCCGCACTGTCAGAGGTTCAGTGCTGAGGGAGTGCCGCACTGTCAGAGGGTCAGTGCTGAGGGAGTGCCGCACTGTCAGAGGGTCAGTGCTGAGGGAGTGCCGCACTGTCAGAGGGTCAGTGCTGAGGGAGTGCCGCACTGTCAGAGGTTCAGTGCTGAGGGAGTGCTGCACTGTCAGAGGATCAGTACTGAGGGAGTGCCGCACTGTCAGAGGATCAGTACTGAGGGAGTGCCGCACTGTCAGAGGATCAGTACTGAGGGAGTGCCGCACTGTCAGAGGGTCAGTGCTGAGGGAGTGCCGCACTGTCAGAGGGTCAGTGCTGAGGGAGTGCCGCACTGTCACAGGGTCAGTGCTGAGTGAGTGCCGCACTGTCAGAGGGTCAGTGCTGAGGCAGTGCTGCACTGTCAGAGGGTCAGTGCTGAGGGAGTGCCGCACTGTCAGAGGTTCAGTACTGAGGGAGTGCCGCACTGTCAGAGGATCAGTACTGAGGGAGTGCCGCACTGTCAGAGGGTCAGTGCTGAGGGAGTGCCGCACTGTCAGAGGGTCAGTGCTGAGGGAGTGCCGCACTGTCAGAGGTTCAGTACTGAGGGAGTGCCGCACTGTCAGAGGATCAGTACTGAGGGAGTGCCGCACTGTCAGAGGATCAGTACTGAGGGAGTGCCGCACTGTCAGAGGGTCAGTGCTGAGGGAGTGCCGCACTGTCAGAGGGTCAGTGCTGAGGGAGTGCCGCACTGTCACAGGGTCAGTGCTGAGTGAGTGCCGCACTGTCAGAGGGTCAGTGCTGAGGCAGTGCTGCACTGTCAGAGGGTCAGTGCTGAGGGAGTGCCACACTGTCAGAGGGTCAGTGCTGAGGGAGTGCCGCACTGTCAGAGGGTCAGTACTGAGGGAGTGCCGCACTGTCAGAGGGTCAGTACTGAGGGAGTGCCGCACTGTCAGAGGGTCAGTACTGAGGGAGTGCCGCACTGTCAGAGGGTCAGTGCTGAGTGAGTGCCGCACTGTCAGAGGGTCAGTACTGAGGGAGTGCCGCACTGTCAGAGGGTCAGTACTGAGGGAGTGCCGCACTGTCAGAGGGTCAGTACTGAGGGAGTGCTGCACTGTCAGAGGGTCAGTACTGAGGGAGTGCCGCACTGTCAGCGGGTCAGTACTGAGGGAGTGCCGCACTGTCAGAGGGTCAGTGCTGAGGGAGTGCCGCACTGTCAGAGGGTCAGTACTGAGGGAGTGCCACATTGTCAGAGGGTCAGTGCTGAGGGAGTGCCGCACTGTCAGAGGGTCAGTGCTGAGGGAGTGCCGCACTGTCAGAGGGTCAGTACTGAGGGAGTGCCGCACTGTCAGAGGGTCAGTGCTGAGGGAGTGCCGCACTGTCAGAGGGTCAGTACTGAGGGAGTGCCGTACTGTCAGAGGGTCAGTGCTGAGGGAGTGCTGCACTGTCAGAGGGTCAGTACTGAGAGAGTGCCGCACTGTCAGAGGGACAGTGCTGAGGGAGTGCCGCACTGTCAGAGGGTCATTGCCGCACTGTCAGAGGGTCAGTGCTGAGGGAGTGCTGCACTGTCAGAGGGTCAGTGCTGAGGGAGTGCTGCACTGTCAGAGGGTCAGTGCTGAGGGAGTCCTGCACTGTCAGAGGGTCAGTGCTGAGGGAGTGCTGCACTGTCAGAGGGTCAGTGGTGAGGGAGTGCCGCACTGTCAGAGGGTCAGTGCTGAGGGAGTGCTGCACTGTCAGAGGGTCAGTGCTGAGGGAGTGCCGCACTGTCAGAGGGTCAGTGCTGAGGGAGTGCTGCACTGTCAGAGGGTCAGTGCTGAGGGAGTGCCGCACTGTCAGAGGGTCAGTGCTGAGGGAGTGCCGCACTGTCAGAGGGTCAGTGCTGAGGGAGTGCCGCACTGTCAGAGGGTCAGTGCTGAGGGAGTGCTGCACTGTCAGAGGGTCAGTGCTGAGGGAGTGCTGCACTGTCAGAGGGTCAGTACTGAGGGAGTGCCGCACTGTCAGAGGGTCAGTGCTGAGGGAGTGCTGCACTGTCAGAGGGTCAGTGCTGAGGGAGTGCCGCACTGTCAGAGGGTCAGTGCTGAGGGAGTGCCGCACTGTCAGAGGGCCAGTACTGAGGGAGTGCCGCACTGTCAGAGGGCCAGTACTGAGGGAGTGCCGCACTGTCAGAGGGTCAGTACTGAGGGAGTGCCGCACTGTCAGAGGGTCAGTGCTGAGGGAGTGCCGCACTGTCAGAGGGTCAGTGCTGAGGGAGTGCCGCACTGTCAGAGGGTCAGTGCTGAGGGAGTGCCGCACTGTCAGAGGGTCAGTACTGAGGGAGTGCCGCACTGTCAGAGGGTCAGTACTGAGGGAGTGCCGCACTGTCAGAGGGTCAGTACTGAGGGAGTGCCGCACTGTCAGAGGGTCAGTGCTGAGGGAGTGCCGCACTGTCAGAGGGTCAGTACTGAGGGAGTGCCGCACTGTCAGAGGGTCAGTGCTGAGCGAGTGCCGCACTGTCAGAGGGTCAGTGCTGAGCGAGTGCCGCACTGTCAGAGGGTCAGTACTGAGGGAGTGCCGCACTGTCAGAGGGTCAGTACTGAGGGAGTGCCGCACTGTCAGAGGGTCAGTGCTGAGGGAGTGCCGCACTGTCAGAGGGTCAGTACTGAGGGAGTGCCGCACTGTCAGAGGGTCAGTACTGAGGGAGTGCCGCACTGTCAGAGGGTCAGTGCTGAGTGAGTGCCGCACTGTCAGAGGGTCAGTACTGAGGGAGTGCCGCACTGTCAGAGGGTCAGTACTGAGGGAGTGCCGCACTGTCAGAGGGTCAGTACTGAGGGAGTGCTGCACTGTCAGAGGGTCAGTACTGAGGGAGTGCCGCACTGTCAGCGGGTCAGTACTGAGGGAGTGCCGCACTGTCAGAGGGTCAGTGCTGAGGGAGTGCCGCACTGTCAGAGGGTCAGTACTGAGGGAGTGCCACATTGTCAGAGGGTCAGTGCTGAGGGAGTGCCGCACTGTCAGAGGGTCAGTGCTGAGGGAGTGCCGCACTGTCAGAGGGTCAGTACTGAGGGAGTGCCGCACTGTCAGAGGGTCAGTGCTGAGGGAGTGCCGCACTGTCAGAGGGTCAGTACTGAGGGAGTGCCGTACTGTCAGAGGGTCAGTGCTGAGGGAGTGCCGCACTGTCAGAGGGTCAGTACTGAGGGAGTGCCGCACTGTCAGAGGGTCAGTGCTGAGGGAGTGCTGCACTGTCAGAGGGTCAGTGCTGAGGGAGTGCTGCACTGTCAGAGGGTCAGTACTGAGGGAATGCTGCACTGTCAGAGGGTCAGTGCTGAGGGAGTGCTGCACTGTCAGAGGGTCAGTACTGAGAGAGTGCCGCACTGTCAGAGGGACAGTGCTGCGGGAGTGCCGCACTGTCAGAGGGTCATTGCCGCACTGTCAGAGGGTCAGTGCTGAGGGAGTGCTGCACTGTCAGAGGGTCAGTGCTGAGGGAGTGCCGCACTGTCAGAGGGTCAGTGCTGAGGGAGTGCTGCACTGTCAGAGGGTCAGTGCTGAGGGAGTGCTGCACTGTCAGAGGGTCAGTGGTGAGGGAGTGCCGCACTGTCAGAGGGTCAGTGCTGAGGGAGTGCTGCACTGTCAGAGGGTCAGTGCTGAGGGAGTGCCGCACTGTCAGAGGGTCAGTGCTGAGGGAGTGCTGCACTGTCAGAGGGTCAGTGCTGAGGGAGTGCCGCACTGTCAGAGGGTCAGTGCTGAGGGAGTGCCGCACTGTCAGAGGGTCAGTGCTGAGGGAGTGCCGCACTGTCAGAGGGTCAGTGCTGAGGGAGTGCTGCACTGTCAGAGGGTCAGTGCTGAGGGAGTGCTGCACTGTCAGAGGGTCAGTACTGAGGGAGTGCCGCACTGTCAGAGGGTCAGTGCTGAGGGAGTGCTGCACTGTCAGAGGGTCAGTGCTGAGGGAGTGCCGCACTGTCAGAGGGTCAGTGCTGAGGGAGTGCCGCACTGTCAGAGGGTCAGTGCTGAGGGAGTGCCGCACTGTCAGAGGGTCAGTACTGAGGGAGTGCCGCACTGCCAGAGGGTCAGTGCTGAGGGAGTGCCGCACTGTCAGAGGGTCAGTGCTGAGGGAGTGCCGCACTGTCAGAGGGCCAGTACTGAGGGAGTGCCGCACTGTCAGAGGGCCAGTACTGAGGGAGTGCCGCACTGTCAGAGGGTCAGTACTGAGGGAGTGCCGCACTGTCAGAGGGTCAGTGCTGAGGGAGTGCCGCACTGTCAGAGGGTCAGTGCTGAGGGAGTGCCGCACTGTCAGAGGGTCAGTGCTGAGGGAGTGCCGCACTGTCAGAGGGTCAGTGCTGAGGGAGTGCCGCACTGTCAGAGGGCCAGTACTGAGGGAGTGCCGCACTGTCAGAGGGCCAGTGCTGAGGGAGTGCCGCACTGTCCGAGGGTCAGTACTGAGGGAGTGCCGCACTGTCAGAGGGTCAGTGCTGAGGGAGTGCCGCACTGTCAGAGGGTCAGTGCTGAGGGAGTGCCGCACTGTCAGAGGGTCAGTACTGAGGGAGTGCCGCACTGTCAGAGGGTCAGTACTGAGGGAGTGCCGCACTGTCAGAGGTTCAGTACTGAGGGAGTGCTGCACTGTCAGAGGGTCAGTGCTGAGGGAGTGCCGCACTGTCAGAGAGTCAGTACTGAGGGAGTGCCGCTCTGTCAGAATCAGTGCTGAGGGAGTGCCGCACTGTCAGAATCAGTGCTGAGGGAGTGCCGCACTGTCAGAGGGTCAGTACTGAGGGAGTGCCGCACTGTCAGAGGGTCAGTGCTGAGGGAGTGCCGCACTGTCAGAGGGTCAGTGCTGAGGGAGTGCCGCACTGTCAGAGGGTCAGTGCTGAGGGAGTGCCGCACTGTCAGAGGGTCAGTGCTGAGGGAGTGCCGCACTGTCAGAGGGTCAGTGCTGAGGGAGCGCCGCACTGTCAGAGGGTCAGTACTGAGGGAGTGCCGCACTGTCAGAGGGTCAGTACTGAGGGAGTGCTGCACTGTCAGAGGGTCAGTGCTGAGGGAGTGCCGCACTGTCAGAGGGTCAGTGCTGAGGGAGTGCCGCACTGTCAGAGGGTCAGTACTGAGGGAGTGCCGCACTGTCAGAGGGTCAGTGCTGAGGGAGTGCCGCACTGTCAGAGGGTCAGTACTGAGGGAGTGCCGCACTGTCAGAGGGTCAGTGCTGAGGGAGTGCCGCACTGTCAGAGGGTCAGTGCTGAGGGAGTGTCGCACCGGTGTTTTGGGAAACGTATTTATCCCACAACAACCATTGCTGTAAAATAGGCCGGTGGAATTATTCAGTGACACATTGCAGTCTGAGAGATGTTGTTGTGTGTGAATTGGCTGCTGTGTTTCCGACATTCCAAGAGGGACCTCGGGCTGATGTGTGAGTGACTGTGGGAGATATTGGGATTGCTGTGTTGCGGGGTGGGGAAAGTGTGTGTGAATTGTGTTTGTGTTCCCTGACGCCTCTCTCTCTCTCGCTCTGCCAGTGAGGGTTCCAATCTGATGGCCTATTACATGGCAAAGTTCGAGATTCCCTCAGAACAGAAGGATGTTCTCCCCAAATTCAGTGAGGACGCGCTGACCGGGATCCTTCGGAAAACCGTCCAAGAATCTCGGAGCTCGGTCCAGTACAAAGATCTCACCATCACCTCTGCATCAGCTTCCCGTAGGTACCAGAGTTTACACCCCACAACACACACTGACTCTCACTGGGGTACGGGTCCCCACACACACTGACTCTGGGGTACGGGTTCCACACACACTGACTCTCACTGGGGTACGGGTTCCACACACACTGACTCTCACTGGGGTACAGGTTCCACACACACTGACTCTCACTGGGGTACGGGTTCCATACACACTGACTCTCACTGGGGTACGGGTTCCTCACACACTGACTCTCACTGGAGTACGGGTTCAACACACACTGACTCTCACTGGGGTACGGGTTCCACACACACTGACTCTCACTGGGGTACGGGTCCCACACACACTGACTCTCACTGGGGTACGGGTTCCTCACACACTGACTCTCACTGGAGTACGGGTTCCACACACCCTGACTCTCACTGGGGTACGGGTCCCACACACACTGACTCCCACTGGGGTACAGGTTCCACACACACTGACTCTCACTGGGGTACGGGTTCCACACACACTGACTCTCACTGGGGTACGGGTTCCACACACACTGACTCTCACTGGGGTACGGGTTCCACACACGCTGACTCTCACTGGGGTACAGGTTCCACACACACTGACTCTCACTGGGGTACGGGTCCCACACACACTGACTCTGGGGTACGGGTTCCACACACACTGACTCTCACTGGGGTACAGGTTCCACACACACTGACTCTCACTGGGGTACAGGTTCCACACACACTGACTCTCACTGGGGTACGGGTCCCACAAACTGAGTCTCACTGGGGTACGGGTTCCACACACACTGACTCTCACTGGGGTTGGGTCCCACACACACTGACTCTCACTGGGGTACAGGTCCCACACACACTGACTCTCACTGGGGTACGGGTTCCACACACACTGACTCTCACTGGGGTACGGGTTGCACACTCACTGACTCTCACTGGGGTACGGGTCCCACACACTGACTCTCACTGGGGTACGGGTCCCACACACACTGACTCTCACTGGGGTACAGGTTCCACAACACAAACTGACACTCACTGGGGTACGGGTCCCACACACACTGACTCTCACTGGGGTACGGGTCCCACACACACTGACTCTCACTGGGGTACGGGTCCCACAACACACACTGACTCTGGGGTATGGGTCCCACACACACTGACTCTGGGGTACGGGTCCCACACACACTGACTCTCACTGGGGTACGGGTT
>NW_027591895.1:0-70000 GCF_964213995.1 Mustelus asterias | reverse complement strand
GTCACACTTATAGCTCAAGCTGAATTCACTATTCACGCTGGAACCATTGGCTAATATTTCATCAGCTGATTTAAGTCACCATTCCCACACAAGTGTCTCCACGATCTTTGACCTCAGCACTACTTGGCTACTTCCTAGAATTCTGTGCAGTATATTTGAATGAGAATCATCCCCCTTGTAAACTGGTACAGGTACTGGACCCCTTATCCAGCGTCCCAGAAACAGGAGTGTCTCAAAAACCTATTACACTTGACGCTGACGCCACATGATACAATTTGGAATTGACGCACAGAGTATTTTGTCAAGTCCCAGATTCCCATATCCATAACCAGCACACGCAGTTTAACCATTGCTCGAACATGTCTCTCTCTGTATAATTCCAGACTTTATTACGAGTGTTTTCATGTCAAAAGTCCCGTGGCTGGCAGGAGCACCAAGACAAAAGGTCACTGACTATTAAGCAGAAAGTAGAGTTACTGATGCGTCTGGAGAAAGGCACCTCAGGGAAAAGGTTAAGCAAATAGAATGGTGTTGGGACATCACCCATTTATGATGTGAAGAAGCAAATGGAGAAATTAAATGTTATTCTGACAGTGATGTGCCCAAATTAATGGATAATAGGAAAACCCTCCATCAGTTAAAGACTGTCCATGTAGACAAAGTGTTATTAGAGTGAATCATACACAGTCAGAGTGCAACATATCCATTACCATGGCCAAAGCGAAAGTGTTCCATAAAGAGCTAGGCCTAACAACACCATGTTATTGAGCGTCAGGGTGGCAGAACAAGTTTACAAACTGCCATGGTGTGTGTGTGCTGAAAGTATATGGTGAAGAAACCTTCGCTGGCCATGAAGCTGCAGAGACATACTTGGATGAATTTTCCATGATAATATTGGAAGAAGGTCAAAGAGCAGGGCATGTGAACATGTGTTATTGGTGACAGTCAGAAGATTACATTGTTCAAAGGGATCAGAGTCTTCCCTGTTGTTTACAAGGCCAATCAATCAGTGCACATGGATGCCTCAACCAATTTCCCTTGATTGGTCCGAGAGCCATTTTGTCCCTGAAGCCAGGGCTCAGTGTCGGTGTCTGGGGATTCCTGAGAGCTGCATGGTTATTTTGTCCTCATCAGGAACATTGTTTTCAGAACTTATTTTCTGCCCAAATGTGTGTCCTCCATTCAGCCCAAGGATCAATGCATTTTGCGGGCAATCGCGACCAGATACAAGGCTGAATTCATGCACAAAATGCTCATTGCATTGAACAGAGGCTTGGGTGGGAGGGAATTCCAAGTAGTATTCAATGTTAACCATGCACTCTGCAGTGCTGCCAAGGCTGGGCCAATGGTACCCCAAGGTAGTTTGATAAATGGAAGGCACAACCTCAAGCCATTTCCCATGTTCCTAAATGGTGATGGTGAAATTAAACCTGAATTTAGAGTTTTTCATCTCTCTGAGGAAAAAACGTTGCTAAAGATCTATTGGCAGATGTGAAAGTCCTGCTTTCTCTTCCTCAGATGATATGCAATTTGAGTTGTAAAATTATGAAATAATAAAAGTACAATAATGAAATAAAAGTATTTATTTCTCATTCATTCTCCGTGTTTTATCAGCATGCCATCCAGAAACCAGAATCCATAAACTACAGGACATGTTTAAACGGTGTAGTCAGTGCCTGAACCTTCAATATTCACAGCCTGTCTCAGTACGGTCGATATCTCATCCTCGGTGGTTATGTAATTTGAGTTGTAAAATTATGAAACAATAAATGTAAAATAATGAACTAAACGCCCTGTCGTCTCTATTTCTCATTCCTTCTCCATGTTTTATAAGCACGCCACAAAGAGCCCAAAATCTGCCAAGTCCACAAGACCAGAACATGTTGGATCCCAGACATCCCAGGTATGGGGTCTGGTACCTGTACATTGTAAAATCCTCTCCCATCTGTGAGAAATGCAGCATTTTCCTGCCAGCTTCGAGAAATTTCCTTGATTGGTGATGATGAAATGAAACCTGAATTTAACGGTGTCCGTGTGTCCGAGAAGAAAGATATTTTGTAAATATTGCTGGTATTTTTGAAAGACTTTCCTGTGCTGAAGCCCAGCTGTTGGATGAAGAAGATGTTGAGGATTCTGTAATATTGGCAACAATGCTGAAATTCACTGCCAAGTTCCACACAATGGAATAGACACCATGGTCTTGACCAAGAATAAAGAGAATGAGAGCGGTGATGATGAAGATGAATCTGTCTATTGACAAGTGAATAAGGATCACGGAGGAATTGATTCATGGCATCGATCAGAAGAGCTTCATTACAGAGCAGCATATTATGTGGGTCTAAAAGGGACAAGAGGTGTTTCGGAAAGAAAACCCCATGTACTTGAAACAATTTAAGCTGCAGGACATGTTTAAAAGACACACATTAAACCCTGAACTGTCAACATTCACAGCCTGTGTCTGAATGGCAGCTGTCTCCTCCTCAGTGGATCTGTAATTTGAGTTGTAAAATGATGAAATAATAAATGTACAATAATGAGCTAAAAGCCTTGTCGTCTTTATTTCTCATTCCTTCTCCATGTTTTATCAACCCAGCAGATAGGGCACAAAATCTGCCAAATCAGCCCGAAACTTCAATTTTCACAGCATCTGTCAGTGTGACAGCTGCCTCTCCCTCGGTTGCAATGCAATATGTAAAATTATGAAATAATAAAAGTATAATAATTAAATTAGAAAAGCCTCAGGGTCTTTATTTCTCACTGATTCTCCATGTTTTACAAGCACGCGATCCAGAACTCCAAATTCACAATTCTGGAACAGGTCCAGTCCCCAGCGCCTCCGATACGGGATCCAGTACCTGTACATTGTAAAACCCGGTTCATTCTGCTGCTAATGCAGCATTTTCCTCTTACCTGCTTCAGCCCCGGTGATTGGGGGATTATTTGCTTGATTTCTGTATTTAATCCTGAGTTATATTTCGGTGTCAACAAGCTGAGTGCGAGGCTGCTAAAAATGACCGATCAATAGAGGCACACGGGTTGTGGAAACCAAATCGATGTGATCTAGAGTTTTAGTATCAAAATAATTGTCTGACAAGTGTATCAGGCCTGAAGATATTTTACTGAGACAGATGTCCAGGGCATCACTCACCTTGATATGCACTTCCCGACTGTCTCACCACACCACGGATGCACCTTGAACCTCTGATGATGACATGTGTGAGCACCAGGTCCACACAATCAAGCTGAATCAAGAGGCTCAGACTTTCATGGCAGGTCTTGCTGATGTCTGCAGCCCCTGGTAACAAGGCCTCCCCCACAGTGGAGCAGGAGGACATGCATTGCCAATGCTTGTTAAGGTGCCTGTCACTGGAGGATCACATCCTGTCCTCTTCCTTCCCTGCAGTTCTGCTCACTCTTTATTGAAAGGGTTGAAAATAGTGAATTGTGAGAGTGGGAAATGCATTGAGTGGAGTGAAAACAAAGACAGTGTTTGCGCAGGGTGAGAGTGAGACATGGTTTTGAAGGGACAACAGTGAGACTGACTGAGCATTTAGTTTCGAGATGAGGATGTAAGGTAGTGCTGATAAACTGATACGTTGTAAAACTCTATTCATTCAGCATCCAGTAGTTCCCTGTTGTCTGTTTGTCGGTCCTTGTGGGGAGTATGTTCTAACGTTTTTTCCTGTGGGAATTGGTTTCTGCTTTTCAACAGGGGAGGTGGCGAGCTGTTGGTGAATATCTAGTAAGTGGTCAAGGTCCATTTTCCCAAGGTTGAAATTTGTCCTGCACTTTGCGATAAGATTTATTAATATCTAAAATAAATAACTGAATAAAATAATTAAGTCATTAGTTTAAGATCAGAAGTATATCAGGACAGTTGATGTGTGATGACTGCAGTATGTGGGTGCTCATGGATACTGGTGTTATTCAGAGCAAGTATTTCGGCAGTAAGTATCTGCGGCTTGAGGAGCTTCGGCTCAGAGATATTCAGCTAGAGTTTGACACTGCAACATATCAGGGAGGGAGAGTTTTACCTGGAAGCTTAGTTTCAGGAGACGGTCACACGGCTTCTGAAAAAACTTTCCAGTTTGGAAAGTGGTCAGGGACAGGAGGATGTGACGGCTGCTGAGGTAGGTAAGGGAACCCAGAGGACAGGAGTGCAGAAGTGTCAGCTACTGCAAATGTACAACAGTGCTACCAAATAAACCTGTCGGACTTTCACCTCATGTTGTGAGACTTCTTACTGTATTGTCCAACAGGTTTGAGGTTCTTTCAGCTGGTTTGGATGAGAGTGGAGAATAAAGGGTGGATGAGTCATCGAGGTTTACAGCATGGAAATAGGCCCTTTGGCCCAACTTGTCCATGCCGCCCAATTTTTACCATTAAACTAGCCCTAATTGCCCGCATTTGGCCCTTATCCCTCTATACCCATCTTATCCATGCAACTGTCTAACTGTTTTTTTTTAAATACAAAATTGCACCCGCCTCTACTACTGCCTCTGGCAGCTTGTTCCAGACACTCACCACCCTCTGAGTGAAAACGTTGCCCCTCTGGACACTTTTGTATCTCTCCTCTCTCACCTTAAACCTATGCCCTCGAGTTTTTGACTCCCTCACCTTTGGGAAATGATGTTGACTCTCTTGCTGATCTATGCCTCTCATTATTTTATCAACCTCTGTAAGATCACCCCTAAACCTACTGCCTTCCAGGGAAAAAAGTCCCAGTCTATCCAGACTCTCCTTATAACTCAAGCCATCAAGCCTCGGGAGCATTCTAATGAATATTTTCTGCACTCTTTCTAGTTTAATAATATCCTTCCAATAATAGGGTGACCAGAACTGTACACGGTATTCCAGGTGTGGCACGGTAGCACAGTGGTTAGCACTGCTGCTTCACTGCTCCAGGGACCTGGGCTCGATTCCCGGCTTGGGTCACTGTCTGTGAGGAGATTGCGCATTTTCCACGTGTCTGCGTGGGTTTCCTCTGGGTGCTCCGGTTTCTTCCCACAGTCTAAAGATGTGCGGGTTAGGTTGATTGGCCATGCTAAAATTGCCCCTTAGAGTCCTGGGGTCCGTAGATTAGATGGATTAGCGGGTAAAATATGTCGCAATATGGGGGTAGGGCCTGGGTGGGATTGTGTTCGGTGCAGACTGGATGGGTCGAATGGCCTCTTTCTGTACTGTAGGGTTTCTATGTTTCTATGGTTAATGTCTTGTACAACTTCAACAAGACGTCCCAAATACAGTATTCAACGTGGTGGCCAATGAAACCAAGCATGCGGAATGCCTTCAAAGAACAGTACAGCACAGGAAACAGGCCCTTCGGCCCTCCAAGCCTATGCCGCTCCTTGGTCCAACTAGACCAATCGTTTGTAACCTTCCATTCCCAGGCTGCTCATGTGACTATCCAGGTAAGTCTTAAACGATGCCAGCATGTCTGCCTCCACCACCTTACTTGGCAGCGCATTCCAGGCCCCCACCACCCTATGTGTAAAAAACATCCCTCGAATATCTGAGTTATACTTCGCCGCTCTCACCTTGAGCCGGTGACCCCTCGTGATCATCACTTCTGCTCTGGGAAAAACCTTCTTCACTACCTTATCCATCTGTGACTCCACTTCCAAGGAGCTATGAACGTGTACCCCGAGATCTCTTTGTTCTTTCACTCTCCCAAACACCCTATCATTAACTGAGTAAGTCCTACCGTGGTTCAATCTACCAAAATGAATCACCTCGCATTCATCTAAATTAAACTCTATCTGCCATTCGTCAGCCCACTGGCCCAATTGATCAAGATCTCGTTGCAATCTGAGAGAACCTTCTTCACTGTCCACTGTGCCACCAATCTTGGTGTCATCTGCAAACTTGCTCACCATCCCTCCTAAATTCTCATCCAACTCATTGATATAAATGACAAATAACAGTGGACCCAGCACTGATCCCTGAGGCACTCCGCTGGTCACAGGCCTCCAGTTTGAAAAACAACCCTCTACAAACTCAGGCTTCTGTCATCAAGCCAATTTTGTACCCATGTAGTTACCTCACCCTGGATCCCGTGAGTTTTAACCTTATGCAACAACCTACCACGTGGTACATTGTCAACGGTGTTTGCTAATGTCTATAGATAACATCAACACCACTGACCTCATCTACCTTCCTGGTTACCCCTTCAAAAAATTCAACCAAATTTGTGAGACAGGATTTTCCACTCACAAAGCCATGCTGATTGTCCCTAACCAGTCCTTGCGTCTCTAAACGCCTATACATCCTGTCTCTCAAAATACCTTCCAACACCTTACAGATGTGAGGCTCGCTGGCCTGTAGTTAAAAGGTTTTTCCCAACAGCCCTTTTTAAACAAAGGCACACCAGTTGCCACCCTCCAACCTTCAGGCACCTCACCTGTGACAATCGATGATTCAAATATTTCTGTTAGGGGACCCGCAATTTCCTCCCTAGCCTCCCACAATATCCTGGGATACACTTCATCACGTCCCGGGGATTTATCTACCTTGATGCGCTTTAAGACTTCCAGCACCTTCTTCTCTGTAATGTGTACACTCCTCAAGACATCACCATTTATTTCCCCAAGTTCCCGAACATCCATGCTTTTCTCAACTGTAAATACTGATGAGAAATATTCATTTAGGATCTCACCCATCCCTTGTGGATCCGCAAATAGATGACCTTGTTGATCTTAAAGACGCCCTACTCTCTCCCTTGTTAGTCTTTTGCCCTTTATGTACTTGTGGAAGCACTTTGGATTCTCCTTTGCCTTATCTGCCAAAACAATCTCATGCACTCTTTTTGCCCTCCTGATTTCTCTCTTACCTCTACTCCTACACCCTCTATACTCTTCAAAGGGTTCATTTGATCCCAGCTGTGTATGCATGTCAAATGCCTTCTTCTTCTTGACCCGGGCCTCAATATCCCAAGTCATCCAGGATTCCCTCCTTCTACCAGCCTTGCCCTTGGCTCTCCGAGGAATGGACTTACACTGAACCCTGGTAAACACACTTTTGGAAGCGTGCCACTTACCTGACGTCCCTTTGCCTTCCCACAAACTCCCCCAATTAACTTTTGAAAGTTCCTGCCTGATACCATCAAAATTGGCCTTGCCCCAATTGAGAATTTTAACTTTTGGACCAGACATATCATTCTCCGTAGCTATCTTAAAACTAATGGAATTATGGTCACTGGTCCCAAAGTGATCCTTCACTAACACTTCTGTCACCTGCCCTTCCTTATTTCCCAAGAGGAGTTCATGTTTTGCCCCCCCCCCCCTCTATTTGGGCCATCCACACACTGAATGAGAAATTCCTCCTGAATACACTCAACAAATTTCTCTCCCTATCCCCGTAAGCCCATATATTTACCCTGCTGGTCCCCCTGACACTAAGTGTCAATTTGACAAGGTCAACTAACCTACCTGAGACATCTTTGGACTGTGGGGGAAAACAGCAGCATTCGGATGAAATCCACACAGACACGGGGAGAACGTGCAAACTCCACATAGACAGAGACCCAAGCCAGGAATTGAATTTGAGTCTCTGACGCTGTGAGGCAGCAGTGTTAACCACTGTGCCACCGTGCCAACTATTAATCCTATACAATCCTGACAATCCCTCTATCATTCTGGTGAATCTCCAGTGTCCCATCTGAAGGTCAGTCGGTATTCATCATGAGGTTTGTGCCCTGGAGAGAAGGGAGACAGTTGCTGTGAAAGTTAACCAGAGCTCTAGGCTCCGAAATTAGCAAAATGCTGTTAAACGATGAAGTATATTTATTACTCACAAATAGGCTTACATTGACACTGCAATGAAGTTACTGTGAAAATCGCCTGGTCGCCACACTTTGGCGCCTGTTTGTGTACTTTGAGGGAGAATTTGGCATGGCCAATGCACCTAACCAGCTCATCTTTGGATATTAAGGGACAATGTAGCATGGACAATCCACCTCACCGAAACATTTTTGGACTGTGAGGAAGCCGGTGCATCCGGAGGAAACCCACGCAGACACGGGGAGAACGTGTGAACAGACAGTGACCCGAGGCCAGAATTGAACTCGGGTCCCTGGCGCTGTGAGGCAGCAGTGCTAACCACTTTGCCACTGTGCCAAGCCATGCTGGGAATGTGTGTGAGGGTGGGGAAGAGGACGGTGCGGGGCAACATCTGACTAACCTTCAGAAGAATGATAAAGCAGCTCCAATTATATGGGACACATTTTGTACACTTCCTGTATGAAATCAAAGAGCTGCAAAAAGCCGATGTTAGATTTGCTTTCGAATTCATGATTGTTATTTGTGTTCACAAGTTAAAATTCATCACCCCGACCACAGCTCTCCCTCCCAACGCCCACCACAAGGAAGAATGATTCCTCAAGCGAGGGGAAACAGCAGGTGAATCAAGTTCACAGAATCACAGAATCACAGAATACCACAGAGCAGAAGAGGCCCTTCAGCCCATCGAGTCTGCACCGACGCATGAACTGCCCTGACCTGCCCACCCAATCCCACTTGCCAGCAGTCCCATAGCCCTGAATGTTATGACGCACCAAATTCTCATCCAGGTACTTTTTAAAGGATGTGAGGCATCCCACCTCCACCACCCTCCCACGCAGCGCATTCCTGACCATCAAAACCATTTGAGTAAAAACGTTTTTCGTCAAATCCCCCTGAAACCTCCCACCCTTCATTTTTAACTTGTGTCCCCTTGTAACTGACCCTTCAAATAACAGGAACAGCTGCTCCCTCTCCACCCTGTCCACATCCCTCATCATCTTCAACACCTCAATCGGGTCGCCCCTCAGTCTTCGCTGCTACAATGAAAACAACGCAAGCCTATCCAACCTCTCCTCCTACATTAAATGTTCCATCCCAGGCAGTATCCTGGTGAATCTCCTCTGCACCCCCCACAGTGCAGTCACATCCTTCCTATAATGTGGTGACCAGAACTGCACACAGTACTCCAGCCGTGCCCTCGCCAACGCTCATCCATCTAATACAACTCCATCATGACATCTCTGCTTTTGTAATCTATACCTCGACTGACAAAGTTGAACAGTAATATTCCAGCAAAGACTAATCACTGGCAAGCCCTCATCACACCTCAGTAGCTATAGAAGCTGGTCGGGTCTGTGGTCCCATGAGCTGTCACTCTGGTCAGGAGGGAACCACTGCCGTTCCATCAGCCCAGGTGTTCTGCTCCGGGGAGAAACTTCACTCTCTCCAAAGTTAGGAGGTGATGGGAGGGAGCCTCCTCATAGCAGACGTCATGTATCCTCTTTTTTGGGTGGAGCGGTATCACAGTGGACAGCGCTGCTGCCTCAACAACAAGGGACCGGGTTCAGTTCCCGGCTTGGGCCACTGCCTGTGCAGAGTCTGCAGGTTCTCCCCATGTCTGCGTGGGTTTCCTCCGGTTTCCTTCCACAGTCTGAAAGACGTCTGGTTAGTTGCATTGGCCATGCGAAATTCTCCCTCAGTGTACCCGAACAGGAGCCGGAGTGTGGTGACTAGGGGATTTTCACAGTAACTTCATTGTAGTGTTAATGTAAGCCTACTTGTGACACGGATAAATATATTTTAATCGGTTGCAATCACCGACCAGGAACTCAATTGGCAGCGAGAATAGGATAGTAACTGGCTCCAGCTTGACCGATAGTGGATCAGTGTGTTTTCTGAGAGAAGCGATGGTGTCTGCCTCTGGCATAAACCATGGCCATTTACTGAGGTCTCACACTGAATGTCTTCTCTTTAATAAACAGCAGAAACACTCCTGAGACTCGGCAGAGCAACCTATTAGAGTAATCAATTACAGGTGAGAAAACAAACAACACACTGCAATGCTGGTGCTGAGAAGGAGCAATGATTGGATTTGATTTGATTTATTATTGTCACATGTATTAGTATACAGTGAAATACATTGTTTCTTGCAAGCTATACAGACAAAGCATACCCTTCAAAAAGGAGAGGATGCAGAATGTAGTGTTACCATCATAGCTAGAGAAATATCAACTTAATATAATAATAAGGTATTACATTATATATATATATATATATATATATTATATATGGTTACCTAATTAATATAAGATGGATCCATTCAAAAGTCTGATGGCAGCAGGGAAGAAGCTGCTCTCGCATCCGTCGGTACATGGCCTTAGACTTTTGTATCTTTTCCCCGATGGAAGTAGGTGGAAGAGAGAATATCCGGGGTGCGTGGGGTCCTTGATTATACCGGCTGCCCCCGGAGGAAACCCATGCAGACACGGGGAGAATGTGCGGACTCCACACAGACAATGACCCGAGGTCGGATTCGACCCAGGATCCCTGGCGCTGTGAGGGAGCACTAACGAGATGGTGACTGTGCCAAGGCTGCATTTCCTGCCCACAAGTTACTGTTTAGCATGAGGTGCTTGGATTTCCTTTTGAATGTGTGGCCCCTTTGAGAATGTGACTGATACAATGGTGTAAGACAGTCATTCTCTGCTTTTCACACAGCGCTGATCAAGTTTCTAAAGCTTATTTGTTCATGTAACAAGTAGGCTCACATTAACAGTGCAATGACGTTGCTGTGAAAATCTCCCAGTTGCCACACTCCGGCGCCTGTTCGGGTTCACTGAGGGAGGATTTAGCATGATCAATGCAACTAAGCAGCACGTATTCTGGTCTGTGGGAGGAAACCGGGGCACCCGGAGGAAACCCATGCAGACACGGGGAGAACGTGCAGACTCCACACAGACAGTGACCCAAACCAGGGATCAAACCCGGGTCTCTGGCACTGTGAGGCAGCAGTGCTAACCACTGTGCCACCATGTCACTCATACATACAAAGAACAAAGGAAAGTACAGCACCGGAACAGGCCCTTCGGCCCTCGAAGACCCTACCCCCCCCCCCCACCCCATGACTGTATCCAGCAGTCCAAACAGAAGGATGATGCTCTGGAACGTCCACATTATGGTAAATTATCAAGCTCAGCGTCTCCTGTATTGTGAATTCTCGCTTTATAAACAAGTGTGCTGCTCCCAACTGGTTCTCCGCCTCTTGGCTTCATGTGGAGCCTGTGACCTGGCAGAGGAATGAGCCAAGGTGACGATACTCTTGGCGAGGATGAAGAAAGGGTTGTTGCAATCTATAGGAGAGACGTAAAGGACGGGGGAGCTGGTGCGAGATGGATTGAAGAATGATGTATTTTTACGGGACTTGCCTTAATATTTCCCGGAATTAACCAGCAGTTTGCTGAACATTTCAACATTTACATGTCAACTGAACATGAGAACGCTGCGTGGGAATGAAAGCAAATGGAGTCAATAAATGAATACAGAAACAGAAAATGCTGGGAGATCTCAGCAGGTCTGACAGTATCTGTGGAGAGAGAATAGAGCCAATGTTTCACGTCTGTGTGACCCTTCCTCAGGGTCCATTCGTGAGACCATTTTGATGATAATATAAGCAAAGTTGTCAGTAAAGGAGACTATATCCTGAGGGTGTCATCCAAGGTAATCAATAATCAACAAAGAACAAAGGAAAGTACAGCACAGGAACAGGCCCTTCGGCCCTCCAAACCTATGCCGATCATGATGCCCTAACTAAACGACAAAAAACAACTTCTGCCCTTACCCGGGACTGTCGGGGGTGAGGACCTTAAAACGATCACTATTACTAAAGAGGTAGTGCTGGGTAGGCTAATGGAACTAAAGGTAGACAAGTCCCCTGGTCCAGATGGAATGCATCCCGGGGTACTAAAAGAAGCGGCAGAAGTAATAGCAAATTCATTAGTTGTAATTTATCAAAATTCACTGGACTCTGGGGAGGTGCCAGCTGATTGGAAAACAGCTAATGTAACGCCACTGTTTAAAAAAGGAGGTAGACAAAAGGCAGGTAACTACAGGCCGGTTAGCTTAACATCCGTAGTTGGGAAAATGCTGGAATCTATCATTAAGGAAGACATAACAGGACACCTGGAAAAGAATGGTTCAATCAAGCAGACGCAGCATGGATTCTTGAAGGGAAAGCCATGTTTGACTAATTTACTGGAATTGTTTGAGGATACGACGAGTGCAGTTGACAGAGGGGAACCGGTGGATGTTGTGTAAATTGATTTCCAGAAGGCATTCGATAAGGTGCCTCACAAAAGGTTGCTGCATAAGATAAAGGTACACGGAGTTGGGGGTAAAGTGTTAGCGTGGATTGAGGATTGGCTATCAAACAGAAGGCAGAGAATCGGAATAAATGGGTGCTTTTCCGGTTGGCAATCAGTGACTAGTGGCGTGCCGTAGGGATCGGTGCTGGGGCCTCAACTATTTACCATATACATAGACGATCTGGAGGAGGGGACCGAGTGTAGGGTAACAAAGTTTGCGGATGACACAAAGATGAGTGGGAAAGCAAATTGCGTGGAGGACAAAGAGAGTCTGCAGTGAGATTTGGATCGGCTAAGTCAGTGGGCAAGGATCTGGCAGATGGAGTATAACGTTGGTAAGTGTGAGGTTATCCACTTTGGAAGGAATAATAGTAAAATGGACTCTTATTTAAACGGTGAAGAATTACAACATGCTACTGTGCAGAGGGACCTGGGGGTCCTTGTGCATGAATCACAAAAACTCAGTTTGCAGGTGCAGCAGGTGATCAAGAAGGCAAATGGAATGTTGGCCTTTATCGCGAGAGGGATGGAGTATAAAAGCAGGGAGGTCATGCTGCAACTGTACAGGGTACTGGTGAGGCCGCACCTAGAGTACTGTGTGCAGTTTTGGTCCCCTTATTTAAGAAAGGATATATTAGCTATGGAGGGGGTACAGAGAAGGTTCACCAGGTCGAATACGGAGATGAGGGGGCCAGCTTATGAGGAGAGATTGAGTAGACTGGGCCTGTACTCATTGGAGTTTCGAAGGTTGAGGGGAGATCTTGTGGAGACATAAACGATAATGAAGGGGCTCGACAGGGTAGAAGAAGTGAGGTTATTTCCACTTACAATGTAAACAAGAACTAGGGGGCTTAGCCTCAAAATATGGGGGAGTCAATTTAGAACAGAGTTGAGGAGGAACTTCTTCTCCCAGAGCGGAGTGAATCTTTAGAATTCTCTGCCCAATGAAGCAGTCGATGCTACCTCGTTAAATGTGTTTAAGTCACAGATAGATAGATTTTTAAACATAAGGGAATTAAGGGTTATGGGGAGCGGGCGGGTAAGTGGAACTAAACCCACTATCAGATCAGCCATGATCTTATTGAATGGCGGAGCAGGCTTGAGGGGCTAGATGGCCTACTCCTGCTCCTAATTCTTATGTTCTTATGTTCCAACATTACAGTCTACTGTTGTCAGATTCTGATCCAGTATTGTAACATCCCATTCTATTATTCCCAGATCGTGATCCAGTATTGGAACATTACAGTCTATCGTTCTCAGATTCTGATACATTATGGGAACATTACAGTGTATTGTTCTCAGATTCTGAACCAGTATCAGAACATTACCGTCTATTGTTCTCAGATTCTGATCCATTACAGGAAAAGTGCAGTCTATTTTTCTCAGATTCTGAACCAGGATTGGAACATTACAGCCTATTGTTCTCAGAGTCCGATCCATTATTCGAACATTGCAGTCTGTTGTTCTCAGATTCTGATCCAGTATTGGAACATCCCGGTCTATTGTACCCAGATTCTGATGCCGCATTGGAAACTGACAGTGTATTGATCTCTGATTCTGATCCAGTATTGGAACATTGCAGCCTATCGTGCTCTGGTTCTGAGCCAGTATTAGAACATCCAGGACCACTGTTTCCAGATTCTGCTCCATTATTGGAACTTTTCATTCCATTGTTCTCAGATTCTGACCCATTATTGGAAAATTGCAGTCTGTTTTTCTACGGTTCTGAACCAATATTGGGACAATCCAGTCTATTGTTCTCAGATTCTGATCCATTACAGGAAAATTGCAGTCTATTTTTCTCAGATTCTGAACCAGGATTGTAACATTACAGCCTATTGTTCTCACAGTCCGATCCATTATTCGAACATTGCCGTCTGTTGTTCTCAGATTCTGATCCAGTATTCGAACATTGCAGTCTATTGTTCTCAGATTCTGATCCATTATTGCAACATTAATGTCCTTTGTTCTCGGATTATGATCCGTTATTGGAACATTACAGTCCATTGTCCTCAGATTCTGAACAATTATTGAAACATTACCATCTTTTGTTCTCAGATTCTGATCCCGTATTGGAACTTTACAGAGTACTGTTCTCAGATTATGATCCTTTATTGGAACATTGCAGTCCATTGTTCTCAGATTATGACCCAGTCTTGGAACATTTCAGTCTATTGTTCTCAGATTCTGGTCCAGTATTATTAAATCCATGTCTATTGTTCCCAGATTCTGATCCAGTATTGGAACATTGCAGTCTCTTGTTCTCAGATTCTGATCCAGTATTGGAACATTCCGGTCCATTGTTCCCACATTCTGATCCAGTATTGGAACATTGCAGTCTCTTGTTCTCAGATTTTGATCAAGTTTTGAAACATTGCCGTCTATTGATCTGAGATTCCGATTCATGATTGGAATGTTAGAGACTATTGTTCTAAGATTCTGATCCATTATTTGTACATTGCAGTCTATTGTTCTCAGATGCCGATCCAGTATTAGATCATGACTGTATTTTTCTCGGAATCTAGTCTGTATTGTAACATTACAGACTATAGTTCTCAGATTCTGATCAATTATTGGAACATTGCAGTCTGCTGTTCTCAGGTTCTGATCCAGGATTGGAACATTACAGTGTATTGTTCTTCGAATCCTATCCATTGCTGGAACATCCCGGTCCATTGTTTCCAGCTTCTCATCCATTATTGGAACATCCCAGTCTATTGTTCCCAGATTCTGATCCATAATGGAACATTGCAGTCTATTGTTCTCCGATTCTAATCCAGTATTGGATCATTACAGTGTATTGTTCTCAGATTCCGATCCAGTATTGGAACATTACTGTCTATTGTTCTCAGATTCAGATCCATTATTGAACCATTGCAGTCTATTGTTCTCAGATTCTGATCCATTATTGGAACATCCCTTTCCATTGTTCACAGACTCTGAACCAGGATTGGAACATTACAGTCTATTGTTCTCAGAATCTGAGCCAGTATTGGAACATTGAAGTCTATTGTTCTCAGATTCTGATCAATGATTGGAACATTACAGCCTATTGTTCTCAGAGTCCGATCCAGTATTCGAACTTTGCAGTGTATTGTTCTCAGATTCTGATCCAGTACTGGAACATTACAATCTCTTTTTCACAGAAACTGATCCATTATTGGAAATTTGCAGTCTGTTTTTTTCTCAGAGTCTGAACCAGTATTGGAACATTACAACCGCTAGTTCCCAGAATCCGATCCAGTATTCAAACATTGCAGTCTATTGTCCTCAGATTCTGATCCAGTATTGGAACATTATAGTCTACTGTTCTCAGATTATGATCCAGTATTGGAACATTGCAGTCTACTGTTCTCAGATTATGATCCAGTATTGGAACAACCCGGACCATTGTTCCCACATTCTGATCCAGTATTGGAACTTGCGGTCCCTTTTTCTCAGATTCTGATGCAGGATTAAAACTTTGCAGTCTATTGATCTCAGATTCTGATCCATTATTGGAACATTGCAGTCTATTGTTCTCAGATTCTGATCCAGTATTGTAACATTACAGAGTATTGTTCTCAGAATGTGATCCATTATTGGAACATCCCGGTCTATTGGTCCCAGATTCTAATCCAGTACTGGAACATTGCAGTCTCTTGCTCTCAGCTTCTGATCCAGTTTAGGAATATTACATTCTATTGTTCTCAGATTCTGATCCAGAATTGTAACATCCCGGTCATTTGTTCCCAGATTCTAATCCATTATTGGAACATTACAGCCTATTGTTCTCAGACTCTGATCAATTATTGGAACATTGCAGTCTACTGTTCTCAGGTTCTGATCCAGTATTGGAACATTACAGTGTATTGTTCTTAGAATCCAATCCATTATTGGAACATCCCGGTCCATTGATTCCAACTTCTGATCCATGTTCTGCCGGGCGGCATGGTAGCACAGTGGTTAACACTGCTGCTTCACAGCTCCAGGGACCTGGGTTCGATTCCCGGCTCGGGTCACGGTCTGTGTGGAGTTTGCACATTCTCCTCGTGTCTTCGTGGGTTTCCTCCGGGTGCTCCGGTTTCCTCCCACAGTCCAAAGATGGGCGGGTTAGGTTGATTGGCCATGCTAAAAATTTCCCTTAGTGTCCTGAGATGCGTAGGTTGGAGGGATTAGTGGGAAGATATGGGGGTAGCGCCTGGGTGGGATTGTGGTCGGTGCAGACTCGATGGGCCGAAAGGCCTCTTTCTGTACTGTAGGGTTTCTATGATTTCTATGATTATTGGAACATTGCAGTCTGTTGTTCTCAGATTCTGGTCCAGTATTGGAACATTGCAGTCTGTTGATCTCAAATTCTAATCCTGTATCGGAACATTAAAGTCTATTTGTCTCAAATTCTAATCCTGTATTGGAACATTGCAGTCTATTGTTCGTAGATTCTGATCAATTATTGGAACATTACAACCTATTGTTCTCAGATTCTGATCCCGTATTGGAACTTTACAGAGTATTGTTCTCAGATTCTGATCCATTATTGGAAAATTGCAGTCTATTTGTCTCAGAATCTGAACCAGTATTGGAAAATTACAGTCTATTGTTCCCAGATTCTGATCCATAATGGAACCTTGCACTGTATTGTTCTCAGATTCTGATCCGTTAGTGCAACATTCCAGTCTGTTGTTCTCAGATTCTGATCCAATATTCGAACATTGCATTCTCTTGTTCTCAGATTCTGATCCAATATTCGAACATTGCATTCTCTTGTTCTAAGATTCTGATCCATTATTGGAACATTACAGTCCATTGTTCTCAGATTCTGATCAATTAATGAAACATTACCGTCTTTTGTTCTCAGATTCTGATCCCGTATTGGAACCTAACAGAGTATTGTTTTCAGATTCTGATCCTTTATTGAAACGTTACAGTCCATTGTTCTCAGATTCTGATCAATTATTGAAACATTACCCTCTTTTTTTCTGAGATTAGGATCCTTTATTGGAACATTACAGTCCATTGCAGTCTATTCATAGAAATCATAGAAACCCTACAGTGCAGAAGGAGGCCATTCGGCCCATCGAGTCTGCACCGACCACAATCCCACCCAGGCCCTACCCCCACATATTTTTCCCGCTAATCCCTCTAACCTACACATCCCAGGACTCTAAGGGGCAATTTTTTTTAACCTGGCTAATCAACCTAACCCGCACATCTTTGGACTGTGGGAGGAAACCGGAGCACCCGGAGGAAACCCACGCAGACACGAGGAGAATGTGCAAACTCCACACAGATAGTGACCCGAGCCGGGAATCGAACCCGGGACCCTGGAGCTGTGAAGCAGCAGTGCTAACCACTGTGCTACCGTGCCGCCAATTGTTCTCAGATTCTGATCCGTTATTGGAACATTGCAGTCTGTTGTTCTCAAATTCTGATCCGTTATTGGAACATCCCGGTCCATTGTTCCCACATTCTGATCCAGTTTTGAAACATTGCCGTCTATTGATCTGAGATTCCGATTCATTATTGGAATGTTAGAGACTGTTGTTCTCAGATTCTGATCCATTATTTGAACATTGCAGTCTATTGTTCTCAGATTCTGATCCAATATTTGAACATTGCAATCTATTGTTCTCAGATTCTGATCCAGTAATACAACATGACAGTGTATTTTTCTCAGATTCTAATCCGTATTGGAACATTGCAGCCTATAGTACTCAGATTCTGATCAATTATTGGAACATTGCAGTCTACTGTTCTCAGACTCTGATCCAGTATTGGAACATTACAGTGTATTGTTCTTCGAATCCTATCCATTATTGGAACATCCCGGTCCATTCTTTCCAGCTTGTCATCCATTATTGGAACATCCCAGTCTATTGTTCTCAGATTCTGATCAATTATTGGAACATTGCAGTCTACTGTTCTCAGACTCTGATCCAGTATTGGAACATTACAGTGTATTGTTCTTCGAATCCTATCCATTATTGGAACATCCCGGTCCATTCTTTCCAGCTTCTCATCCATTATTGGAACATCCCAGTCTATTGTTCTCAGATTCTGATCCATTATTGGAACATTGCAGTCTATTTCTCTCAGATTCTAATCCAGTATTGATAGTGTATTGTTCTCAGATTCTGATCCATTCATGGAACATCCATTTCTATTGTTCTCAGATTCCAATCCAGTATTGGAACATTGCAGTCCATTGTTCTCAGATTTCGATCCAGTATCGGAACAATTCAGTATATTGCTCTCAGATTCTGATCCATAATTGGAACATCCCTTTCCATTGTTCCCAGACTCTATATGGTTGGGTCTTTTTCTAAATGGAGGTCGGTCACCGTGGTGTGCCCCAGGGATCTGTTCTGGGACCTTTGCTGTTTGTCATTTTCAGAAATGACCTGGATAAGGAAGTGGAGGGATGGGTTGGTATGTTTGCCGATGACACGAAGGTTGGTGGGGTGGTGAATAGTCTGGAGGGATGTCAGAAGTTACAGAGGGAGATAGATAGGAATGCAAGACTGGGCGGAGAAGTGGCAGATGGACTTCAACCCAGATAAATGCGTAGTGGTCCATTTTGGCAGGTCAAATGGGATGAAGGAGTGCAATCATAGAAATCATAGAAAATCATAGAAACCCTACAGTGCAGAAGGAGGCCATTCGGCCCATCGAGTTTGCACCGACCACAATCCCACCCAGGCCCCACCCATTTTACCCGCTAATCCCTCTAACCTACGCATCCCAGGACTCTAAGGGGCAATTTTTAACCTGGCCAATCAACCTAACACGCACATCTTTGGACTGTGGGAGGAAACCGGAGCACCCGGAGGAAACCCACGCAGACACGAGGAGAATGTGCAAACTCCACACAGACAGTGACCCGAGCCGGGAATCGAACCCGGGACCCTGGAGCTGTGAAGCAGCAGTGCTAACCACTGTGCTACCGTGCCGCCCTACGTGTTCCCCAATAAAAAGGGAAAGATTCTTAGTACTGTAGAGGATCAGAAGGACCTTGGGGTCCGGGTCCATATGACTCTAAAATAGGCCCTGCAGGTCGAGGAGGTGGTTAAGAAGGCGTATGGTGTGCTGGCCTTTAACAATCGAGGGATTGAGTTTAGGAGGCCGGTGATAATAATGCAGCTATATAAGATCCTCGTCAGACCCCACTTGGCGTACTGTGCTCAGTACATGGAGAGAACATGCAGATTCCACACATGCAGTGACACAAGCCAGGAACCGAACCCGGGTCCCTCGCTCTGTGAGGCAGCAGTGCTAACCACTCCGTCACTGCTACACCCTTTATAGATTGGACATAACGTCTGCTATGAGGAAGCTTCCTCCCACCACCTCCTAACTTTGGAGAGAGTGAAGTTGCTTCCCCGCAGCAGAATACCTGGGCTGATGGAACGGCAGTGGTTCCCTCCTGACCAGAGGGACGGCTCACGGGACCACAGGCCCGACCAGCGTCTATTGCTGCTGAGGTGTGATGAGGGGTTGCCAGCGATTCCTCGTTGCTGGAATATTATTGTTCAACTTTGTCAATCGTGGTATAAATTACAAAAACGTAGAGGTCATGATGGAGTTGTAGAGAGCGTTGGTTTGGCCACAGCTGGGGTACTGTGTGCAGTTCTGGTCGACACATTATAGGAAGGATGTGATTGCACTGGAGGTGGTGCAGAGGAGATTCGCCAAGATGCTGCCTGGGACGGAACATTTAAGCTATGCAGAGAGGTTGGATAGGTTTGGTTTGTTCTCTCTGGAGCAGAGAAGACTGAGGGGTGACCTGATCGAGGTGTACAAGATTATGAAGGACATGGACAGGGTGGTGAGAGAGCAGCTGTTCCCCTGAGCTGAAGGGTCAGTTACGAGGAGGCAAAATTTAAAAATGAGGTGTGGGAGATTCAGGTGGTATACTATGGACAGTCTTATTAAAATTCCAGTTGGTGAGAATAGTCTTATAAGCACTTTCATAGATAGAACATAGAACAGTACAGCACAGAACAGGCCCTTCGGCCCACGATGTTGTGCCTAGCTTTATCTGAAACCAAGATCATAGAATCAGAGAATCCCTGCAGTGCAGAAGGAGGTTATTTGGCCCATCGAGTCCGCACTGACCACATTCCCACCCAGGCCCTACCCCATAACCCCACATATTTACCCTGCTACCCCCCTGCTAATTTCTTGTCAATTATCTCTGACAGATGTTGATCGATCAAATTCCAGAAATAATACTCAATGCAATACTGCTATCACAATATTCAAGGCAAACCACATGAATTCTGACACTCTTCCACTGCACTGTGGAAATCCAAAATATTCAGAAACAGGGGTGTATTTTGAAACATAAATCTTTCTTGGTTTCTGGATGGACACTTCAAGTTTTACAACTTCACTCAGCATAGTGCTAGTCACAGAATATCTCGTCACACAGCCTATATCGAGTCACAGAGCAGTACAGCATGGAAACAGGTCCTTCGGCCCAAACAGTCCATGCTGACCATGGTGCCCTCCCAGTTGGTCCCAATTGCCCGCGTTCGGTCCATATCCCTCTAATCCTTTCCCTCTATCCAAATGCTTTTAAAATATTGCTATTGAACTTGCCTCAACCACTTTCTCTGGCAGCTCATTCCATACACACACCACCCTCTGCGTGAAGAAGTTGCCCCTCAGGTCCGTTTGAAATCTTTCCCCTCTCACCTCTATATATAATCATATAACTCAGCTCAGTGACTTTCCTTACATATCCTCCTTCCCTCCCATCTACCATTTCATTGTCTCTCGCACCTCTTTGAACTCCACTGTTCCAAGATATTAAGATCGTCCAGTTTCGATCAGGAATTTCTGCCTCCCACTTCGGGTAAAACAAAATGTACTAAGGTCCCCTCATTACTGATGAAACCTTTCCAAGTGATAAGAATCTTTGTATCTATGATTCTATGAAAATCCCGCAGAGTATCTGGAGTATTGTGTCCAGTTTTGGTCTCTTTATTTGAGGAAGGATGTTGCTGCATTGGAGGCAGTTCAGAGGAGGTTCACCAGATTGATTCTGGGGATGAGAGGATTGATGGATGAGGAGAGATTAATCACTTTGGGCTTGTACTCACTGGAGTTCAGAGGGATGAGAGGGGATCTGAAGGAGGTATATAAAATTTTAAAAGGGATTGATAAAGTAACTGAAGACCAAATGTTTCCTCTTATGGGGCAATCTCGAACAAGAGGTCACAGGGTATAGGTTGAGAGGCGATAGATTTAAAACTGAGATGAGGAGGAACTACTTCTCGCAGAGGGTGGTGAGTTTGTGGAACTCGCTGCCCCAGAGCGCGGTGGAGTCTGAATCATTGAATGGTTTCAAGAAGGAGATGGATATATTTCTAATAAAAAAGGGATTAGGGGGATATGGGGAACAGATGGGGAGGGGGATTTGAGACCAGGGAGAGATCAGCCATGATCTGATTGAATGACGGATCAGGCTCGAAGGGCTGAATTTGCCGACTTCTGCTCTTAATTCCTGTTCCTATGTTATCGAGTCATTGAGGTTTACAGCATGGAAACAGGCCCTTCGGCCCAACCTGTCCGTGCCGCCCAGTTTTTACCTTTAAGCTCGTCCCAATTGCCCACATTTGGCCCATGTCTCTCTATACCCATCGTACCCATGGAACTGACTAAACGCTTTTTAAAATACTAAATTGTACCCCCCTCTCCTACTGCCTCTGGCAGCTTGTTCCAGACATTCACCACACTCTATGTGAAAGAATGCCCCCTCTGGACCCTTCTGAATCTTTCTTTTGAGGATTCTGTATTCTGCATCTGTTTTCACAGTGGAACACATCATTTCCATAGCAGGAATAGAGGATAACCAATGGACTTACTCATAAGAGCAAGGAGCTCTCAATATCTGGAGGTGGAAGTATAAGTATAAGTCGAGGGATTTAAACCATATAACATCGCCAAAACTTAAAGCCGACTTTCGTGCTCTGAAATAGATAACTGCTGATATAGTAAATGTGCTGTTTTTATTAGTGTCACAAGTAGGCTTACATTAACACTGCAATGTAGTTACTGTGAAAATCCCCTAGTCCAAGCCAGGAATCGAACCCGGGTCCCTGGCACTGTGAGGCAGCAGTGCTAACCACTGTACCACCGTGCTGCCCATTTCAGTTCACCACTCAAAGAACAAAGAACAGTACAGCACAGGAACAGGCCCTTCGGCCCTCCAAGCCTGCGCCGATCATAATGCCTGCCTAAACTAAAACCGTATGCACTTACAGAATCCGTATCCTTCCATTCCCATTCTATTCATGTATTCATCGAGATGCCCCTTAAATGCCGCTATCGTACCTGCTCCCACCACCTCCTCGGGCAGCGCGTTCCAGCCATTCACCACCCTCTGTGTAAAAAACTTGCCGCACAGATCTCCTCTGATCTTTTCCCCACGCACCTTAAACCTATGGCCCCTAGTACTTGACTTTTCTACCCTAGGAAAGAGCCTCTGACTATCCACTCTGTCTGTGCCACTCTTGGCCAAGGTGTGGAGACAATATTTACAAATCACTGCAGCCTGTAGGGAGATTGAACTCACATCATTGGTAGTATACTGAATCACACCCTTGTCATGTTGGCAAGTGAGTTCACCGCCCTACACGATGGGGCCAGTTGATGTCATAGATTTGGATTACAACAATCCCATAGCATGCAGCACAAAGAGTCGAGGTGTCCGATTGTGGCTCAGGTTGTCAGCCTGGATTGGATAGATAATTCGTCAGCAGGCACGGAACAGTGAGTCGGGATACTGAAGCACATTCAGGCTGGTTGGCTGTAACTTATGAAATGTTGCAAAAATTTGTATTGGGGGTGTAGCTGTTTATGTTTTTTTATTATTTGTTCGTGGGACATGGGCGTCGCTGGCTGGGCCAACATTTATTGCCCATCCCTACTTGCCCGAGGGCAGTTGAGAGTCCACCACATTGCTGCGGCTCTGGAGTCACATGTGAGCCAGACCGGGTCCGCACAGCAGATTTCCTTCCCTGAAGGACATTCGTGAACCAGATGGGCTTTTCCGACAGTCGACAATGGTTTCATGGTCATCAGTAGATTCTTAATTCCAGATATCTTTTATTGCATTCCAATTCCATCGTCTGTCGTGGCGGGATTCGAACCCGGGTCCCTGGAACATTAGCTGAGTTTCTGGATTAATAGTCTGGCGATAATACCACTGGGCCAATATATGTCAACAAAATAACTGAAGATGCTGGGAGTAAGCTACCAGATTTCCAATATGATTCTAAACTGATTGTGAATTAAAGCTATGAGGAGGATTCAAAGGGGCTGCACAGAGATAGAGACAAAATAACAGAATGGGGAACAAGTTGGCAGATGGAGGAATAAATTAAATTATTTAATTTTGTGATGATTTGTTTTGATTTGATTTGATTCTTGTCACATGTATTAGTATACAGTGAAAGGTATTGTTTCTTGCACGCTATACAGACAATGCATATTGCACAGTGGTGAGCAGCACAATGGCATGGTGGTTAGCACTGCTGCATCACAGCTCCAGAGAACTGGGGTTGATTCCCGGCTTGGGCCACTGTCTGTGTGGAGTTTTCACATTCTCCCTGTGTCTGCGTGGGTTTCCTCCGGGTCTGGTTTCCTCCCAAAATCCAAAGGTGTGCGGGTTAGGTGCATTGGCAATGATAAATTGCCCCTTAGTGTCCTGGGATATGTAGGTTAGAGAGATTAGCAGGGTAAATATTTGGGACTATGGGGATAGGACCCGGGTGGGATTGTTGTCAATGCAGACTCGATGGGCCGAATGGCCTCTTTCTTCACTGTCGGGTTTCTATGATTCCAGGGAAAGGAGAGGGTGCTGAATGTTACAGTCATATCTAGGGTGTAGAGAAAGGTCGACTTAATGCGGGGTAGGTCCATTCAAAAGTCTGATGGCAGCAAGGAAGAGGCTGTTCTTGAGTTGGTTGGTACGTGACCTCAGACGGAGGTCACCTGATGGAAGAAGTTGGGAGGGAGAATGCCCGGCGTGTGTGGGGTCCTAGATTATGCCGGCTGCTTTTCCGAGGCAGCGGGAAGTGTAGACAGAGTCAATGGATGGGAGGTGTGGATAGAGATGCGAAAAGAGACATATTTAGAATGTATATCTCTGTGAATGGAAAAGTACTGAAGGACGACAATCGATATGTCGATATATTATCCTGTGAATAGGGAGTCACTGAAATTCTGTATCTCGAGTGTAGATGTTTCCCTGTAGGTGGAGAGGCTGTTCGGGTACAGGGCACTAATCAAGAAAGGTTGTCTTTAATAAAAATGTTAGTTTACAAGTTTATTTATTAGTGTCACAAGTGGGCTTACATTAACATTGCAATGAAATTACTGTGACATCTTAGCGTTCAACTGAACTCAACCGTCCAACCTGCTTTGAGCTCAGCTCAAGTCATGCCATGGAATGTAAAGCTGTATAAACTCGATCCGCTTGAAGCCAATGCAAAAACAGAACTGAACCACTGGATTCCATTCAACCCAAAATAATGCAACATTTAACAAGGCAAAACCATCATGTGGCCACCGGGATTTACTGGATGGTTTCAGAATGAGAAATGAGAAGGGAGCCTGACGGACAAAGCATCGTCATGAATAACTCCCGTGCTATGTTTTTTTTAGCTCCCATGTTTCACAGAATGGCGATGTTTAAAATGAGAAGGAATGTCTTTTTTTATTCCGCACGATATTATAAATAAGAGATTTTTCGGCCAGATTCCCCAGTTAAAACAGCAATGTCATGATGCTAATTTGCTGTCAGCTCAATGATGTGATGCACAGTGTAATGTTTCAGGAATGAATCTTCTGTTTTCTGTTGAGGAACTAGTATACCTTACAATGAGGCTGCTTGAAATATTCAAATCCTGAAATAAAATGCAGTTTCCTCGACAGTTTGGCTAATTGTTCTTCAAAGACTTTTACAAAAAGAAGTTTCAACAAATGCCGGAGGTCGAATGTCTCCTTAAGATTTTAAAAATGTTGACAGTTTACAATCGCACTCTGGTCTTCATTTCTCAGAAGGTGATGCTGCTCTAGTTGCTTCATGTGATATTCAGCTGCAATGAAGCTCGCAGGAAGTGAGTTGATGTCCTCTGCAATGATATCTTCGGTGTTACTGCTTATGCAACGAATGGATTGATGTTACATCAAGTGCTGAAGCAGATTCTAAGCGCAAACAACAACCACGCCCCGAAAGACCAGCCAGGAAAGATCGTGTTTGTCTGGGGAGGAAAACAGAAATAATGTTTCAAATTCACTTCTGTCTTAAACATCAAATCACAGAATCCCTGGAGTGCAGAAGGAGGCTATTCGGCCCATCAAGTCTGCACCGACCACAATCCCACCCAGGCCCTATTCCCATAACCCCACATATCCCAGCTAATTCTCCTGACACTAGGGTCAATTTAGCATGGCCAATCAACCTAACCCACAGATCTTTGGACTGTGGGAGGAACCGGAGCACCCGGAGGAAACCCACGCAGACACAGGGAGAATGTGCCAACTCCACACAGCCAGTGACGCGAGACCAGAATTGAACCCGGGTCCCTGGTGCTGTGAAGCAGCAGTGCTAACCACTGTGCCACCGTGCCGCCCCAGGTAGTCCACTTCTTTTCCCGAAGGTAGGGGACTCCAAAGGTAGAGGACATAGCTTTAAGGTGAGAGGGGAGAGATGCAAAAAGGCCCAGAGGGTCAATTGTTTCACACAGAGGGCGGTGAATGTCTGGAAGAAGCTGCCAGAGGCAGTAGCAGAGGCGGATACAATTTTGTCTTTTAAGAAGCATTTAGACAGTTACATGGGTAAGATGGGTATAGAGGGATATGGGCCAAATACAGGCAATTGGGAGTAGCTGAGTAGTTAAAAAAAGGTGGCATGGACCAGTTGGGCTGAAGGGCCTGTTTCCATGCTGTAAACCTCTCTGACTCTATGACATGGGGGACAACAGTCAGACTCCGCACAGACAGTAACCCAAGCCGGGAAGCGAACCCTGGTCTCTGACGCTGTGAGGGAGCAGCACTAACCACTGTGTCACCTAGTCTCAGACTATCTGATCTTATTATTGTTGGGTAAACAAATATAGAGAGAGAGAATGAATGATATGAATTAAAAGAGTTTCCACAGCTGGAATCGTGGTCTGTGTGGATGAGCAATCCAAATTAAGATGATTTGCAGAGATACAATTTAAAATTCACTTTGTTATATGACTGCATCATATAACCACGGTTTTGCAAATTATGGGTCTGTGTGAATTATGGAAAAAGCTATTCGATTTCCCATTCATCTGGTTTTCTTGTCGAATTACCTTTCTTTTTACTGAGTTACCTTTTAGATCAACACTAAATCTCAGATCCTGGCAACAAGAAGGTCATTTATTCTTGTTTTCTTTTGAATATTAATGTCTCAAACGGATAAGTAGCGACCGTTTGGTAAATAAGACAACTGCAAATGACTTGCTGGGACTGAAAGGGCTTCACAAAATTGATGTGAGCTTAATTTTCAGCTTATCTGGATTTGATTTGATTTATTATTGTCACATTTATTAATATATAATGAAAAGTATTGTTTCTTGCGCGCGATACAGACAAAACATAGAGAAGGAAAGGAGAGCGTGCAGAATGTAGTGTCACAGTCATAGCGAGGGTGCAGAGAAAGATCAACTAAATGCGAGGTAAGTCAATTCAAAAGTCTGACAGCAGCAGAGAAGAAGCTGTTCTTTCGTCGATTGATACGTGACCTCAGATTTTTGTATCTTTTTCCCGAAGAAAGAAGGTGGAAGAGAGAATGTCCCGGGTACGTGGGGTCCTTAATAATGCTGGATGCGTAGCCGAGACAGCGGGAAGTATAGACAGAGTCAATGGATGCGAGGCTGGTTTGCGTGATGGATTGGGCTACATTCAAAACCTTTTGTACTTCCTTACAGTCTTGGGCAGAGCAGGAGACACACCAAGCTGTGACCCAACCAGAAAGAATGCATCTGTAGAAGTTACTGAGATTCGGAGCTGACATGCCAAATTTCCTCAGTCTTCTGAGAAAGTAAGAGGCGTTGGTGGGCTTTCTGAACTATAGTGTCGGCATGTGGGGATCAGGACAGGTTGTTGGTGTTCTGGACACTAAAAACTTGAATTTCTTGACCCTTTCTTCTTCGTCCCCATTGATGTAGACAGGGGCATGTTCTCCTTTACGCTTCCTGAAGTCGATGACAATCTCCTTCATTTTGCTGACATTGAGGGAGGGATTACTGTGGCTGCACCAGTTCACCAGATTCCCTATCTCATTCCTGTACTCTGTCTCGTCATTGTTTGAGATAAGTTTATTTATTCGTGTCACATGTCGGCTTACATTAGCACAGCAATGACGTTGTGAAAATCCCATAGTCGCCACACTCCGGCACCTGTTCGAGTACAAAGAACAAAGATCAGTACAGCACAGGAAACAGGCCCTTCGGCCCTCCAAGCCTGTGCCGCTCCTTGGTCCAACTAGACCATTCGTTTGTATCCCTCCATTCCCAGACTGCTCATGTGACTATCCAGGTAAGTCTTAAATGATGCCAGCGTGTCTGCCTCCACCACCCTACTTGGCAGCGCATTCCAGGCCCCACCACCCTCTGTGTAAAAAACGTCCCTCTGATGTCTGAGTTATACCTCGCCGCTCTCACCTTGAGCCCGTGACCCCTCGTGATCGTCACCTCCGACCTGGGAAAAAGCTTCCCACTGTTCACTCTATCTATACCCTTCATAATTTTGTACACCTCTATTAGGTCTCCCCTCATTCTCCGTCTTTCCAGGGAGAACAAGCCCAGCTCACCAAATCTCCCCTCATATCTAAGACCCTCCCTACCAGGCAACATCCTGGCAAACCTTCTCTGCACTCTCTTTAAAGCCTCCACGTCCTCCTGGTAGAAATCATAGAAATCATAGAAACCCTACAGTGCAGAAGGAGGCCATTCGGCCCATCGAGTCTGCACCGACCACAATCCCACCCAGGCCCTACCCTCACATATTTTACCTGCTAATCCCTCTAACCTACGCATCCCAGGACTCTAAGGGGCAATTTCTTTAACCTGGCCAATCAACCTAACCCGCACATCTTTGGACTGTGGGAGGAAACCAGAGCACCCGGAGGAAACCCACGCAGACACGAGGAGAATGTGCAAACTCCACACAGACAGTGACCCGAGCCGGGAATCGAACCCAGGACCCTGGAGCTGTGAAGCAGCAGTGCTAACCACTGTGCTACCGTGCCGCCCCAGTAGTGTGGCGACCAGAAATGGATGCAATATTCCAAATGTGGACTAACCAGCGTTCTGTACAACTGCCACATCAGACTCCAGCTTTTATACTCTATACCCCGTCCTATCAAGGAAAGCATGCCATATTCCTTCTTCACCACCTTCTCCACCTCTACTGCCGCCTTCAAGGATTTGTGGACTTGCACACCGAGGTCCCTCTGTGTTTCTATACTCTTGATGGCTCTGCCATTTATTGTATACGTCCCCCCTACATTTGTTCTTCCACTGAGGGACAATTTTGCATGGCCAATACATCTAACCAGCACGTCGGTCGGACTGTGGGAGGAAACCAGAGCACCCGGAGGAAACCCATGGAGACACAGACATGGGGACAACGCGGCACGGTGGCACAGTGGTTAGCAGTGCCGTCTCACAGCGCCAGGGACCTGTGTTCAATTCCAGCCTTGGGTCGCTCTCTGTGCGGAGTCTGCATGTTCTCCCCCTGTCTGTATGGGTTTCCTCCGGGTGTTCCGCTTTCCTCCCACACGCCAAAGATGTCTGGGTTACGTGGATTGGTCACGCTACATTACCCCTGAGTGTCAGGAGGACTAGCAGAATAGATATGTGGGGTTGCGGGGACAGGGTCTGTGTGGGATTGTGGTCGGTGCAGATGTGATGGGCTGCATGGCCTCCTTCTGCTGTGTAGGGATTCTATGACTATTCTATATCAACATGCAGATTCAGCACAGACACTGACCCAAGCCAAGAATCAAACCCAGGTCCCTGGCGCTGTGATGCAGCAGTGCTAACCACTCTGGGATAGCAGCATTTGATGCACAGTTTGTGATAAATCTTTTAGAATGTGATTTATTGTTTACTGTATCAGACAGGTTCTGATTACATTGCAAGGTCTCAAGCGCCAGTGAATGACTGGACCATACCGTGACACAATGGTTAGCACTACTGCCTCACAGCACAGGAACCCGGGTTCAACTCCCAACTTGGATCACTGTCTGTGTGATGTCTGCACGTTCTCCCCGTGTCTGCGTGGGTTTCCTCCGGGTGCCCCAGCTTCCTCCCACACTCCAAAGATGTGCGGGTTAGGTGGATTGGCCATGCCTAAATTCCCCCTCAGTGCCAGGGGGCACTAGCAAGGGTAAAGAGGGATTACCGGCATGGGGGCTGGGTGGGTTTGTGGTCAGTGCAGGCGTGAAGGGCCGAATAGACACCTTCTGCACTGCAATCGGCACGTCTTTCATACTGTGGGAGGAAACCGGAGCACCCGGACAAAACACACGCTGATATGGGGGAGAACATGCAAACTCCACACAGTGACCCAAGCCGGGAATCGAACCTGGGTCCCTGGCGCTGTGAGGTAGCAGTGCTGACCACTGTGCTGCCCCAATGAAGTCCCCAGTGATTTTGCACTCTATGTTTCAAGTATTCTCAAGCTTGAAACAAATTTAGTGAATTATTTTAGCGCTTAATCAATCACCTCACGAATTTATTGGAGGAGATGAATGGCAAAAAGTTCAATGAAGTTTGTTATCCTCACTGTAATATTTAGGGACATATCCTGATACAGAACAAACAGATTTATGTTAAAGTTTGCAGGAAATGATGTTGAAACGAACAATATTTGTGCATTGAGAGGCGTTCAGGTCTTCACATTTAAATATTAACTTTGGTCTTAAAAGAAAACATGTACCCGGATCATTCCAATGCAGGTAAGATGCTCTGTCAGAGAGTCAGTGCAGACTCGATGGGCCGTAGGGCCTCCTTCTGCACTGCCGTGGGTTCGATGGTTCACGGGAATGCTGTGATCTTGGAATTCAGCATGTATAATGCACTCTTTATGATACATCTCTTAGATTGTGACTCGCTTTTGCTAAGTGAATATTTGCTGGTCACATTGTAGTCTTTTCACACTCCAGTACCAGTCAATTAAAGGAAACTGAGTAGTTTACAGAGATTATGATGCCGTTTATATTTCTTCACTGTCTGTCTGAATGTTGTATAATCAATATTGTGTCATCAGTATTGTGTAATCAATGTTGTCAAATCAATATTGTGCAACAAATATTGTACAATCAGTATTGTGTAATCAATGTTGTGTAATCAATGTTGTCGAATCAACATTGTGTAATCAATGTTGTGTAATCAATGTTGTGTAATCAATATTGTGTAATCAAAGTTGTGTAATCAAAATTCTGTAATCAAAGTGCTGTAATCAATACTGTGTAATCAAAGTTGTTTAATCAATATTGTTTAATCAATATTGTGTAATCAATGTTGTGGAATCAATATTCTGAATATTCCGGGGTACAAGTGTTTTAGGCGAGACAGAGGAGGGACCAAAAGAGGTGGGGGAGTAGCAGTATTAGTTAGAGAATATAGTACAGCGGTGCAGAGGGGGGACAATTCAGAGGGGTCGTGTAACGAGTCACTGTGGGTGGAGCTTAGAAACAGGAAGGGCACAGTCACGATGTTGGGGGTATGCTACAGGCCCCCCAACAGCCCAAGGGAAGTGGAAGAACGGATATGTCAGGAGATAATGGATAGGTGCAGGAAAAATAGGGTTGTTGTAGTGGGAGACTTCAATGTCCCTGGCATAGACTGGAAATCGCGTAGGGCTGGGAGTCTGAATGGGGAGGAATTTGTAAAATGTGTACAGGAAGGTTCTTTGGAACAATATGTAGATAGCCCGACTAGAGAGGGGGCTATACTGGACCTAGTACCGGGGAATGAGCCCGGTCAGGTTTTCAAAGTTACGGTAGGGGAACATGTGGCAAAAATAACCACAATTCTGTTAGCTTTAGGATAGTGATGGAAAAGGATGAGTGGTGTCCCAAGGGTAAGGTGTTGGATTGGGGGAAGGCTAACTTAAGTGGGATTAGGCAGAAATTGGCAGCTGTTGATTGGGAGAGGCTGTTTGAGGGTAAATCCACATCTGGCATGTGGGAGTCTTTTAAGGAACATTTGATAGGGCTGCAGGATAGGCATGTGCCTGTAAAAAAGAAGGATAGGAAAGGTAGGAATCGAGAACCATGGATAACCAGGGAAATTGAGGGATTGGTGAAAAAGAAAAGAGAGGCGTACGTTAGGTCCAGGCAGCTAAAAACAGAGGGAGCTCCGGAGTAATACAAAGTCGGAAAGAACTCAAACGAGGAATTAGAAGGGCAAAAACGGGTCACGAAATGTCATGGCAGACAGGATTAAGGAGAATCCCAAGGCATTTTATTCATACGTTAGGAACAAAAGGGTTGTCAGGGAAAAAATCGGACCTCTCAGGGACAAAAGTGGGGAATTATGCTTCAGAGCCCAAAGAAGTAGGGGAGATACTAAATGAATACTTTGCATCGGCATTCGCAAAGGAGAGGGATGTGTTGACTGGGAGTGTCTCGGAGGGGAGTGTTGACCCATTAGAGAAAATCTCCATTACAAAGGAGGAATATAAAGACTGACCAATCCCCAGGGCCTGATGGAATCTATCCAAGGCTGCTCATGGAGACGAAAGATGAAATCGCTGGGCCTCTGACGCAAATCTTTGTCTCGTCACTGGACACAGGTGAGGTCCCAGATGATTGGAGGATAGCTGATGTGGTCCCGTTATTTAAGAAGGGTAGGAAGGATAACCCGGGAAATTATAGGTCGGTGAGCTTGACGTCTGTGGTAGGGAAGTTGTTGGAGAGGATTCTTAGAGCTAGGATGTATGCGCATTTAGAAAGGAATAAACTCCTTAACGATAGTCAGCATGGTTTTGTGAGAGGGAGGTCATGCCTCACTAACCTGGTGGAGTTTTTTGAAGAAGTGACTAGAATGGTTGACGAGGGAAGGGCCGTGGATGTCGTCTATATGGACTTTAGTAAATCGTTTGACAAAGTCCCTCATAGTAGGTTGGTGCAAAAGGTTGGATCTCATGGGATAAAGGGGAAGGTGGCTAGATGGGTGGAGAACTGGCTTGGTCACAGAAGACAGAGGGTGGTAGTGGAAGGGTCCTTTTCCGGCTGGATGCCTGTGACTAGTGATGTTCCGCAGGGCTCTGTATTGGGACCTCTGCTATTTGTGATAGCATAAACGATCTGGAAGAAGCTGTAACTGGAGTGATCAGTAACTTTGCGGACAACACGAAAATGGCTGGACTTGCAGATAGTGAGGAACATTGTCAGAGGCTACAGAAGGATATAGATGGGCTGGAAATTTGGGCAAAGAAATGGCAGATGGAGTTCAATCCAGATGAATGCGAAGTGATGCATTTTGGTAGAACTCACGTAGGGAGGAGCTATACGATAAATGGCAGAACAATAAAGGGTGTAGATACGCAGAGGGACCTGGGTGTGCAAGTCCACAGATCCTTGAAGGTGACGTCACAGGTGGAGAAGGCAGTGAATAAGGCATATGGCTTGCTTGCCTTCATAGGATGGGGCAGAGAGTATAAAAGTTGGGGTCTGATGTTGCAATTGTATCGAACGTTGGTTCGGCCGCATTTGGAATACTGCGTCCAGTTCTGGTCGCCACACTACCAGAAGGACGTGGAGGCTTTAGAGAGAGTACAGAGGAGGTTGACCAGGATGTTGCCTGGTATGGAAGGGCTTAGTTATGAGGAGAAATTGGGTAAACTGGGGTTGTTCTCACTGGAAAGACGGAGGATGAGGGGTGACCTAATCGAGGTGTATAAAATTATGAAAGGCATAGTTAGGGTGAACGGTGGGAAGCTTTTTCCCAGGCCGGCGGTGACGTTCACGAGGGGTCATAGGTTCAAGGTGAGGGGGGGGAAGGTTTAACACGGATATCAGAAGGACGTATTTTACACAGAGGATGGTGGGAGCCTGGAATGCGCTGCCGGGCAAGGTGGTGGAGGCGGATACACTGGGAACCATTAAGACTTATCTGGTTAGCCACATGAACGGAGTGGGAATGGAGGGATACAAAAGAATGGTCTAGTTTGGACCAGGGAGTGGCGCGGACTTGGAGGGCCGAAGGACCTGTTCCTGTGCTGTTTTGTTCTTTGTAATATTGTGTAATCAATGTTGTGTAATCATTACTGTGTAATCAATGTTGTGTAATCAATACTGTGTAATCAATATTGTGTAATCAATGTTGTGTAATAAATATTGTGTAATCAATATTGTGTAATCAATGTTGTGTAATCAGTATTGTGTAGTCAATACTGTGTAATCAGTATTGTGTAATCAATGTTGTGTAATCAATGTTGTGTAATCAAAATTGTGTAATCAATGTTGTGTAATCAATATTGTGTAATCAATGTTGTGTAATCAGTATTGTGTAATCAATGTTGTGTAATCAGTCTTGTGTAATCAGTATTGTGTAATCAGTATTGTGTAATCATTATTGTGTAATCAATATTGTGAATTGAAGGTATTTGACCCAGATTATTTTAACGTGTGTCACTGAACACAGTACTTTAATTTAACAGCAAAGTTCCTTTTCTGACTGTCGATTCTGGGCAGTGGTTCGAGAATCGCCATTTTGTTATAAAATAAGGGACCTTCTGTTTCCACTGTCTGTTTACTTTGGGAGGTATAACTTTATCAAAAACAGAAAATACTGGAAAATCTCAGCAGGTCTGACAGCATCTGTGAATCATAGAATCCCTATAGTGCAGAAGGAGGCCATTTGGCCCATCGAGCCTACACCAACAACAATCCCACCCAGGCCCTATCCCCGTAACCCCACATATTTACCCTGCTAGTCCCCCTGACACTAAGTGCCGATTTATCATGGTCGATCCACCTAACCTGCAGATCTTTGGACTGCGGGAGGAAACCGGAGCACCCGGAGGAAACCCACACAGACACGGAGGGAATGTGCAAACTCCACACAGACAGAAGAGAGAATAGAAACAACGCTTTGAGTCTGACGAAGGGTCATCCAGAGTTGAAACATTTGCTCTATTCTCTCAGATGCTGTCGGACCTGCTGAGTTTTTCCAGCATTTCCTGTTTTTATTTCAGATTCCAGCATCCACGGTATTTTGCTTTTATCTTACTCTTCATCAAAGATGGCACCGTTTACAGATTAAAGTTTATTTATTGGTCACAAGTAGGCTTATATTAACTCTGAAATTAAGTTAATTTTGTTGAAAAGTCACTTATTGCAAACGAGCTGCCAGAGGCAGTAGTGGAGGCGGGTAAAATTTTGCCTTTCAAAAAGCATTTAGACAGTTACATGGGTAAGATGGGCTGCACGGTGGCACAGTGGTTAGCACTGCTGCCTCACAGCGGCAGGGACCCGGGTTCAATTCCAGCCTCAGGTCTCTGTCTGTGTGGAGTCTGCACATTCTCCCCGTGTCTGCGTGGGTTTCCCCCGGGTGCTACAGTTCCCTTCCACAGTCCAAAGGTGAGCAGGTTAGGTTGATTGGCTATAGTAAATTGCCCCTTAGTGTCAGGTGGACGAGCATGATAAATGGGTGGGGTTACAGGGATAGGGTCTGGGTGGGATTGTGATTGGTGCAGACACGATGGGCCAAATGGCCTCCTTCTGCACATTAGGGATTCTATGATTTCTACAGGTATAAAGGGATGTGGGCCAAATGCGGGCAATTGAGACTAGCTTATTGGTGAAAACTGGGATGTGTGGACAGTTTGGGCCAAAGGTCCTGTTTCCATGCTGTAAATCTCTATGAATCGACTGTGAAAATCCCTGAGTCGCCACACTCCGGCACCTGTCGCATGTACTTAGGGAGAATTTAGCATGGTCAATGCACCTGACCAGCATGTCTTTGGACACTAAGGGGCAATTTAGCATGGCCAATCCCCCGAACCTGTACACCTTTGCACACTAAGGGCCCGATTTTACCATTTTGATTTCATGCACTGAATCTGGACGCAATTCAGATCTGAATTGGAAATCTGTTCTCCGGGGGCCCCATACGCACTTACCCTGGAAAAAACATTGTGAGTGTGAATCGCTCTGTGGGCGGGGCTTCTCGCTCTCGAAACGCTGCAACTCCGATCGGAGCTCTGAACTGCGCGTGCGCAGTGAGAAATACATCTGAAATGGGCGCCCCTGTCACAGCGCTCCCGGGCAGCAACAAGCGGATCAAGTGACCTGGGAGCGAAAGGTGGGAGTGATGGCCCCCACAGACATCGCCCCACCCCACAACATAACTATCCCCCTTTACACCCACCTCCCCCACTACCCAGACCGATCGCGACCCCTTACCCCCCCCCACCAATCACCCGCAGAATGGCAACAGCAACCCTCCCACCCCTGCCCCCTTCACCAGAGAATGATCTGATCCACCTCCCTCCCCTCCCCCCATGACCAGAGAATGATCTGATCCACCTCCGGCCTCCCGCACCCACACCCCCTCTCCCCCCACCACTGATCTGAGTCAGAGAGCCGCCAGAAGCTCTGATCTTACCTCCTCAGAGCTGGACTGCCCGAAACAGACCTTTGCCGAGCACATCTGTTCCGCGCCGAATCTGGACGGGCGAACGCGATGGTAAGGGCGGAAATGCAGGTAAGATTGGGCATCCAGCTCATTAAGTCAATTTAAATGCATCACCCATTTCGGGCGCGGTTCGGATCGCGGCCATTTTCGGGCCTTGGTAAAGTGGACATCTGCACGGATTGTACTAATCGCCTCACACCTGACTTTACCAAGTTTTCGCGCCCGTTAAGGCAATTTAACATGGCCAATCAACCGATCCTCCATATCTTTGGACACGAAGGGGCAAGTTAGCATGGTTAATCCACCTGTCCTTCTCATCTTTGGACACGAAGGGGCAATTTAGCATGGCCAATCCACCCAACCTGCACATCTTTGGACACTACACAACCTGCTGGTCTGAGGCTTTATCCCGCTGGCAAATCAGACCATGAGGCCCTTAGTGTGGTGTAACATAACCGATGTTTCGTGCCAAAATCAGTATTGTTCATTCTCAGTGTGTGGGCATTGCTGACTTTAGTGTCCATCCTTGGAAATTCATCGTTGGAGCTTTCTTACAAACACAGGGCAGACTCAGTCACTTCAGAGGACAGTTGAGTCAACCACATTGGTGTGGGGCTGGAGTCACGTAGAGCTGAGCCTGGGTAAGGACCTCTCCTGAAGTACATCAGTGAACTGGTCAGGCTTTTAAAACAACCCATCAACTTCACCGCTATTTTCACTGACTTATTTCCAGATTTTACAAACTGAATTGAAATGTTTAAAGCCCCGTTCTCTGGCCCAGCTCAACACGAAGGTGCCCGAAAATCCTCTTATTCTGCTCACACTCTGTACCCCCAACATTAATTAATCTTCATATTCAGAAATAGATTGATACTTCGTGGGGTGGCACAGCGCCAGGGACCCTGGTTCGATTCCTGGCCTCGGGTCACTGTCTGTGTGGAGTTTGCACGTTCTCCCCGTGTCTGCGTGGGTTTCCTCCGGGTGCTCCGGTTTCCTCCCACAGTCCAAAGATATGCAGGTTCGGTGGATTGGCCATGCTAAATTGCCCCTTAGTGTCAGGGAGACTTGCTAGAGTAAATGCATGGGGTTACAGGGACAGGGCCTGGGTGGGATTGTGGCCGGTGCAGACTCGATGGGCTGAATGGCCTCCTTCTGCACTAGAATTATACGATTCAGCGTGGCATGAGTGCTAAATTTAGCATGACCAATTCACCTAACCTGCAAATCTTTGGATAGTAAGGGGCAATTAGCATGGCCAATACACCTAACCCGCACATCTGTGGACACTGAGGGGCAATGTAGAATGGCCAATCCACCGAACCAGTACATCTGTGGACACTAAGAGGCAATGTAGAATGGCCAATCCACTGAACCAGTACATCTGTGGACACTAAGGGGCAAGGTAGAATGGCCAATCCACCTATCCAGTACATCTGTGGACACTAGGGGGCAATGTAGAATGGCCAATCCACCTATCCAGTACATCTGTGGACACTAAGGGGCAATGTAGAATGGCCAATCCACCTATCCAGTACATCTGTGGACACTAAGGACACTTTAGCATTGCCAATCCACCTAACAGCACGTTTTTCAGACTGTGGGAGGAAACCGGAGCAGCCGGAGGAAACCCATGCAGACATGGGGAGAACATGCAGACTCCGCACAGACAGTGACCCAAGCCGGGAATCGAACCTGTGTCCCTGGTGCTGTGAGGCAACATAGCTAATCCAATTAGCCAGGCAGCAGGTTATTTTAGTCTTGGCATTCTGCAATGTGATCGGATTCATTGAACTGTCATGATTTTTTCACTATCTGTTTAAATTTCCAAGGATTATCACATTAAAAGCATCTGAGGGAAATGTCTGAGTGAATAACCCATCGCCCCCATGACTGTTTTGGAGGAGTTGAACAACAGGAACTGAACTGAAGGATGTTTTTCTGACCATAAAAGTGAGATCCATAACCTGATGTGAAGAAGATTTATGTTAAATCTTGGATAAAATTATTTCCAAATCAACATGCTTAAAGATGCCTTAAGAACAAAGAAAAGTGCTGCAGAGGAACAGACCCTTCGATGTTCACTCTCCCATGTATCTCTTGGAATGGGATTGATTTTGCTGTGTAAACAAGTGCTGATTGTATCGGGAGGTTTAACACTCAAGCATCAGTGAATAAGTATAAAGGTTATTTATTCGTGTCACAAGTAGGCTTACATCAACACTGCAATGAAGTTACTGTGAAAATCCCACAGTTGCTACACTCTGGCGCCTGTTTGGATAACACTGAGGGAGTATTTAGCATGGCCAATGTACCTAACCAGCACTTCTATGGGACTTTGGAAGGAAACCGGAGCGCCCGGAGAAAACTCATGCAGACACGGGGAGAACGTGCAGACTCCACACAGACAGTGACCCGAGCCGGGAATCAAACCCAGGTCCCTGGAGCTGTGAAGCAGCAGTGCTAACCACTGTGCTACCGTGCCGGATTCACCACCCTCTGGCTGAAGAAATTCCTCCTCGTCTCAGTTCTGAACTAAGAAGTCTCACAACAGCAGGTTAAAGTCCCACAGGTTTATTTGGAATCACGAGCTTTCGGAACGCTGCTCCTTCATCAGGTGAGTGGGAAACTGGTGTTGTGAGACTTCTTACTGCGCACACCCCAGTCCAACACCGCCATCTCCACATCACATTTCTAAAGGGCCGTCCCTTTCCTCTGAGTCTGTGCCCTCGGGTCCAAGTCTCCCCAACTAATGGAAACATCTTCCCCAAGCGCACTCTATCCAGGCCTTTCATTATTCTGTAAGTTTCAATGTTATCCCCTTCCTCATACTTCCAAACTGCATCGAGTGTGGACCCCCAGACATCAGACGCTCCTCATGCGTCAAGTCTTTCATTCCCCGGATCATTCTTGTGAACCTGCTCTGGACCCTCTCCAAGGCCAGCACATCCTTCCTTAGATACGGGGACCATAATTGCTGACAATATTGTGAATGCGGTCAGACCAGTGTCTTATAAACCCTCAGCAGTACACCCCTGCTTTTGTATTCTCGTCGTCTCGAAATTAACACTAGCAGAGTGATCTCTGCTGTATCGAATTAATATTGACCCTACATTATTTCCAACTTTCCATCCCTCCCTGACCCTCAACACCCCATCGAGGCTGTAACTGTTCTACGTTGGGTATAAAAAGTATTGGATTGAAGGGGGTTAAGTGAAGCTGTTTGTTTAGTGACTGGAATTGATGTGAGTCTCCATGGATCTGATTAGTGTGCCTGGAGGGATTCCCCTCTTCTATTAATAAGGGATTCCGTTCAATGTGTTGTCCCATTGGGTCAGCGGGAGCGGCAACTCCGACAGCAACAGAGATCAGCGGCTGTGGAGAGAGAGGGAGGGAGAGGAGAGATCAGAATCTGGGAGCAATGGATTGGAGTCTTCCAACAATGGATCAGAATCTGGGAACAATGGATTGGAATGTTACGACAATGGATCAGAATCTGGGAGCAATGGATTGGAATCTTGCAACAATGGATCGGAATCTGGGAACAATGAACCGGAATGTTCCAACCAAGGACAGGAGTTTATTCTATTGGATTTCTGTGTTTACTGCTGATTATTGGTGGATGACATCAGCTGTTCGGATTCAATATCTACTGTACGCGATTCAATGTATTTACTATCCCCTCCTGGCGATTGTTGGTGTTCCGGGTAAGTCTCTGGCTGGAATTGGACCGGCCCGACCGCCACGGGAATCGGTGCAGGCGAGGGGCGGAGAATGGGAAGGTCTGTTGAACACGGGTGGGATTTTGGAGCTTGGGGAAGAGTGAGGCTGGAAAGTCCCGTCCCCTGTGTCCAGTTCCTAATTCTAGAAAGGCTGTTTAACTGTATTGATTTTCTTGTCATTTCCTGTACTGGGTTTGCTGCTCTTGTTGAATCTCTGTATCCGGTTATTAATTCTTTCAGCCACTGACAATTGTCTCAGGGTCTATGGGCTGGGATGTCTTCTGAGTGCTGTGACTTTCCATAGACATGTGACCTCAAACACTATTCCTTCATGCGTAAAATATTGAGACAGAATCCTTTTCACCCTCTGCATATAACACCAGTTCACCCACCCAATCACCAGGCCACAGAATTAATTTTATTGGTCATATCTGCACAGCAGGATCTCACAGAGAGAAAACATATTTCATTAAATTTGAAATTTATTCATCAGTGTCACAAGTATGCGAACATTAACATTGCAATGAAGTTACTATAAAAATCCCCGAGTCACCACACTCCAGCGCCTGTTCAGGTACACTGAGGGAAAATTTAGCACGGCCAATGCACCCAACCAGCACAACTTTCAGATAGTGGGAGGAAACTGGAGCACTCGGAGGAAACTCACGCAGACATGGGGAGAACATGCAGAATCTGCACAGACAGTGGCCAAACCTGCAATTGAACCAGGACCTCTGCTGCTGTGAGGCAGCAATGCTATCCCCTGTGCCACCACAAGCTCTCCGAGAGCAACAGGAATACAAACACACAGACACACCCAAACACACATACATTAAAACACACATTTGTTGATAGAAGCAATCAGATTTAGATACTCCCACTCACACACAAATTCAAGAACCAAAATTGCTGCAACACTCCAGAATAACGCACACTTAGGAACACTCGTCAGGTACTCTGTTGCTCACACACAAACACGCACACACACACATGCATACTGGTACAGACAATATAGACACACGCAACACACACACGATAGGGGGGCAGGATAACAGCTACTCCCTGTCCATTGATGGTGGGGTGATCAAGTAAAACCGCGTGACAGCCTGGAACTCAGGTCCACGTCCCATTTCTCACCTCTTGCAACCTTCACCGGCAATGGATAAACAGCGGATTCAGTCTCCTGCCCATTTCCGGCAAGAGGCTGAATAAATTATTTCAATCTATTTTAAAACAAATTTAAATGAAATTAGTGAGCCTGGGATGGAATTGTGCGCCACACTTGCCTTCGCAGCCTCACCGGGAGAGGTTGGGTCCGGTGAGGAAAACAGCTGGCCACATGTATGAGGACGAGTCATGATGACCTCGCCGGGAGAACTGAAGGCCATTGAGGACACCGGGCAAGGTCGAGGGCAAAGGTAGGTGCCCCTTGGGCAATGCCCACCGGGCAGTACCAGGGAGTGGGGCATGAGGTGGTGGGGTCTACAGGGGCGGAGCCTGAAGGTAGCGGGGCCGACTCTGAACGTAGTTGCTGGGTGGGAGAGGGTGCCGTTACCACTCTGCCCGCTGTCTGTGGGGTGGGGTGGTCCCCGCTGCCACTCTGCACGTGATTGGTGTTGGTAAGGAGGGGGGCATCACTGCCTCTCTGCATGCACATTGGGGTAGGAAGGGGGTCTCGCTGCCACACCGAACGTGATTGGTGGAGGCAGGGAGGGGGGCATCACTGCCTCTTTGCATGCACAGTGGGGTAGGGAGGGGGTTTCGCTGCCTCTCTGCATGCACAGTGGGGTAGGGAGGGGGTCTCGCTGCCTCTCTGCATGCACAGTGGGGGTAGTGTGGGGGTCTCGCTGCCTCTCTGCATGCACAGTGGGGTAGGGAGGGGGTCTCACTGCCTCACTGCATGCACAGTGGGGTAGGGAGGGGGTCTCGCTGCCTCTCTACATACACAGTGGGGTGGGGAGGGGGTCTGGTTGCCTCTCTGCATGCACAGTGGGGTAGGGAGGGGGGCATCACTGCCTCTCTGCATGCACAGTGGGGTAGGGAGGGGTCTCGCTGCCTCTCTGCATGCACAGTGGGGTAGGGAGGGGGTCTTGCTGCCTCTCTGCCTGCACAGTGGGGTAGGGAGGGGGATCTTGCTGCCTCTCTGCCTGCACAGTGGGTTAAGGAGGCGTGCCCTGCTGACACTCTGCATGCAATTGGTGTGGGGGAAGGGGCGGTGATTGGTCCAGGTGGTGGGGAGGGGGCTGGGTCTATATCTGGTCGGGGGCTGCTCAGAAAGAGCTGAGGAGCCCCGGACTACCTGGAGGCAGCTGTTGTGTTGAAGCGAGCTGCAGCAGCAGAGAGCTGACAGATGTCTCTCTCAGACCAGGCAGCTCACTGCTGGCTGCAATTGCGCATTTGCAACCAGATAGGTTTGGGAGGTAGTGGGTATCCCAGCCAGCGCTGTGAGAGCTGCAAGTGATGGGGCCACTGCTGTGGGTGGTCCAACAGCCATCGAGTTTTAACAGCACAAAATGAGGCCCTTCGACCATTATGTCTGAATAGGTCATCAAACACCTATCCAATCCAATCCCATTTTCCAGCACTCGATCCATAGCCTTGTCATAGAGTTTACAGAATGGAAACAGGCCCTTCGGCCCATCTTATCCATGCTGCCCTTTCTTTTTAAACCCCTAAACTAATCCCAATTGCCCACATTTGCCCCATATCCCTCTATACCCATCGTGCCCATTTAACTATCTAAACGCTTTTAAAAAATAAAATTGTACCCGCCTCTACTACTGCCTCTGGCAGCTCGTTCCAGACACTCACCACCCTCTGTGTGATAAAATTGCCCCTCTGGACACTTTTGTATCTTTCCCCTCTCTCCTTAAACCTGTGCCATCTAGTTTTAGACTCCCCTACCTTTAGGAAAAGATATTGACTATTGAGCTGATCTGTGCCCCTCATTATTTTATAGACCTCTAGAAGATCACCCCTCAGCCTCCTACGCTCCAGAGAAAAAAGTCCCAGTCTATTCAGCCTATCCTTATAACTCAATCCATCAAGTCCCAGTCGCATCCTCGGAAATCTTTTCTGCACTCTTTCTAGTTTAATAATTATATGCTCTGGCGTTTGAGTTGCTGATCTAAATGCCTCTTGTGGTTTTTCCCGCTTCTACCATCCTTTCAGGCCGTGAGCTGCAGATCCCATCACCCTGTGGATGAAAACATTTTCCCTCAAATCCACACAAACACCTGCCCTTTACCTTAACTCCACGCCCCTCTGGTTATTGACACCTCTACTAAAGGGAAAAGGTTTCTTCCTATCCGTGTGCCACATAATTGTGTTCATATCACTCAGCTCCCCCCCCCACCCCCCGCCCCCACCTGAAAGCATTCCCCACCACCACCCACTACACCCACTCCACCTCCAGCCGTCTCTGCTCTAAGGTAAAAAACCCAGCCTAACCAGCCTCTCCTCATAGCTGAAACTCTCCAGCCCAGGCAGCATCCTGGTGAATCTCCTCTCCACCGTTTCCAGTGTAATCACATCCTTCCTGTAGTGTGATGACCAGAGCTGTACACAGTTCTCTTGCTCTGGTCCAACCAGCATTTTATACACTTCCATCATCACCTCCCAGCTCTTATAGTCTATGCTGCGGCTGCTAAAGGCAAGTATCCTACATGTCGTCTTAACCACCTCATCTACCTGTCTTGCTGCTTTTGGAGATCCACATATCTGCAGCCCAAATTCATTCTGGTCCTCTGCACTTCCTCAGACTCGACCGGACATGGTACATTTCCTTGCCCGGATAGTCGTCCCAAATGCATGGCCTCACATTCGTCAGGTGTAAATTACATTTGCCCATTTGCCCAGCCTTTCAGTTTCCTCAGCACGGTGGCACAGTGGTTAGCACTGCTGCCCCACAGCGCCAGGGACGTGTGTTCCATTTCTGGCTTGGACCACATCTGTGTGGAGTTTGCACATTCTCCCCGTGTCTGCATGGGTTTCCTCTGGGTGCTCCAGTTTCCGCCCACAGTCGGAAGACTTGTGGGTTAGGTGGATTGGCCAGGATATACTGGACTTACTGTCAGGGAGAATTGCTTGGGTAAATGCATGGGGTTCAGGGGATATCGCCTGGGTGGGATTGTGCTCAGTCCAGACTCGATGGGCTGAATGGCCTCCTTCTGCACTGTAGGATTCTATGATTCCTGTCATCTAAGGCTTTCCTCCTCAATATTTACCACACCACCAATTTTTGTATCATCTGCAAACTTACTGATCACACATCACACATTCATGTCCAGACCATCAATGTACACTACAAACAGCAAGGGACCCAGCATCGATCCCTGTGGAACCCCACTGAACACAGGCTTGCAGTCACAAAAACAACCTTCCACCATCACCCTCTGCCACTCAGCCATTTTGAATATAATTTACCAAATTGACCTGGTTCCAATCGGAATCACTTCCTTGTTCAGTCTTCCATATTTGTCAAAAGCTTTTCTGAAGAACACGTAGACTACATCGACTGCACTTCCCTCATCTCCTCATCCAGTCACCTCCTCAATATATTCCAGCGAATTGTCAGACATGATCTCCCCCTGTCAAAGGCACGCTGACTATTGTTCATAAATCCTTACCTCTCGAAGTGGAGATTAATTCTGTCCCTCAGGTTGTTTTCCAATCATTTCCCGAACACGGATATGGTGATGGTGGTGTCCTGGCCGTGATCTTGGATATCTCCAGGGCACCTTGCAGGATGGCAGTATGGCACAGTGGTTAGCACTGCTGCCTCACAGCATCAGGGATCCCATTTCAATTCCTGGGATTCCATCAGCACCAGTGAAGCTTCTTTTTAAAACTTTGTTCCATTCTCACATCTCGCCTGTTGGGATTTCTCCTATTACAAGAACGTGTGGTGTTCCTCTGGAAAGAATCCACTGTGAGCAAGTCCAGTTTCTCGCAGCTCCCCAATGTCCACATTCAGCCTTGTAAATTCAGTCTCGGTCACAGCCGTCCCGTGTACATCATCAACCTGCATAAGTTCATTGGTAAGGTCAGGGCACATCGTGCTGATGTTTCAGCTTGAGATGCAAAAGACTGATTTGATTTGAATTGATTTGGTTTATTATTTTCACATATAATAAATATGTGATCCAAGCCGGGAATCGAACTCAGGTCCCTGTGAGACAGCAGTGCTAACCATTGTGCCACCATGCTGCCGACTCAGGAACAGCTTCTTCTCTGCTGCCATCTGACGTTTTAATGGACCCACATCGCATTCAGATGATCTTATTCTACACCCTCGCTCTGAGTCCAACATTACATTCTGCACTCTCTCCTTCTCTATGTTCAGGGTTACAGTGTTACAGAGTTCAGTGTTGGGCCAGGGAGATGGTGTCTGTGGACCTGTTGGGGAGGTTGGTGAACTGTAGTGTATCCAGGCAATCTGGGAGGCCGGAATTGATTCATGCCATGACTAACCTTTTGATGCATTTCATAACATTGGATATAAAGTGAAAAGTGTTGTTGCTTGAGTGCCATACAGACAAAGCATACTGTACATAGAGAAGGAGAGAGGGCAGAATGTAATGTTGCAGTCATAGCTAGGATGTAGTAAAAGATCATCTTAATGCAATGTGGGTCCATTCAAACGTCTGATGGCAGCAGAGAAGCTGTTCCTGAGTCGGCAGCATGGTGGCACAATGGTTAGCGCTGCTGTCTCACAGGAACCTGAGTTCGATTCCCGGCTTGGATCACTGTCTGTGTGGAATTTGCACATTCCACCCGTATGCGCATGGGTTTGCTCCGGATGCTCCAGTTTTCCCCCACAGTCCAAAATGTGCAGGTTAGGTTGATTGGCCATGTTAACTGCCCATTAGCGTCCTGGGATATGTATGTTTGGGGGATTAGCAGGGTGCATATGTGGGATTTCGGGGATAGGACCTGGGTGGGATTGTTGTCGGTGTAGACTCGATGGGTCAAATGGCCCCCTTCTGCACTGTAGTGATTCTATGATTCTATGAGTCGGTTGGTCCATGTCCTCACACATTTTTTATCTTTTTCTCTGATGGAACAAGTGGGAAAAGTTGATGTCCGTGGTGCGCTATTCCTGAATTAGGCTGGTTGCTTTTGTGAGGTAACGGGAGGTTGAGACAGAGTTAATGAGTGGGAGGTTGGTTTGAGTGATGGACTGGTCTGCATTCACCAAGCTTTGAAGTTTCTCGCAGTCTTGGACAGAGCAGGAGCCATACCAAGCTAGAATGTTATTTATGGTGCATCTGTAAAAGTTGATGAGAGTCGCAGCTGACATGCCAAATGTCCCTAAACCTCTGAGAAAATAGAGGCGTTCGGAGACTTTTTTAATTATAGGGACGTCATGGAGGAACCAGGAAAGGTTTTTCGTGATGTGGACCCTAAAACGTGAAGCTCTCGACTATTTCAACTTCATCCCATTGATGTAGATCGGGGCATGTACTCCACTAGGCTTCCAGAAGTCGATTTGCTTTGTTGACATTGAGGAAGAGATTATTGTTGTCGCCCCAGTTCACCAGATTCTCTGTCTCTTCCTCCGACCCACTGCAGGTGTCATCAGCAAACTTGGGAACCGAGTTGCAGGGGAATTTGGCCACACAGTCACCAGTGTATAAGGAGTATAGTAAGGGGCTGAGGACGCAGCCTTACGGGGCACCGCTGTTCAGGATGATTGTGAAGGAGATGTTGTTGATTGTCCTTAATTTTGCTCTCTATGGATTAGGAAGTTGAGGATCCAATTGCAGAGGCAGGAGCCAAGCCCAGCGCCACGAACTTTGGACATGAGTTTCGTAGGACTAATGGTGTTGCAGGCTGAGCTGTAGTTGATAAACACGAGTCTGTGTTCCAGGGTTCACTGTCGGGCCAGGGAGATGGCATTGTGGACCTGTTGTGGATGTCGGTGAACTGTCGTGGATCCAGGCAATCTGGGAAGCCGGAACTGATTCATACCATGACTAACCTTTTGATGCATTTCATAATATTGGACATCAGAGTCACCGGACGATAGGCATTAAGGCAGCCTGCTTGGCTTTTCCTTTGGTACTGGCCTTTGTTTGAGTTTTACCTGGTGCATAGATTGGCAACCTTCCTGCCGAGAGACGACTGCAGCTGCACTGGTCCAGTAGACCAACGTGGGACAGCAGTAATCGCACTGAGCATTATGGACGATAGCGATTCGCTGAACCCTGAAACTTTCTCCCACTCTTGAAAGAAACACTGGAAGTTGTGTTCTGTGCCAATCGAGTGTGAGATTACTATTTTTTCCTGTGTTGTGCTAACAGTGGCCACAATGCTGTGATCTCCTCTCCAGGGTACAGTTCTGTGTAAATATAATAGAGATTCTGTGCTGTCAAGGCATCAGGATCTCCCTCTGCCAATTGTTAGTATTGTCCAGAGGCAAGGGTCAAACCAGCCCTCTTTGGTACCAGCTCTGTTGCAGGGGTTGTCAGTAAACTGTCTGAGAGACGACAGATTACCATCTACAGGATTCCAGTCTGGATTTTCTGTCAGGGTTTACTCCCTCACCCTTGGAGCTGAGTGAGGGTCAATGTTGTGGACTCTCCGGAAAGCTCTCTCCCAAATGTATACCAGTGTGTTGCTACCATGGACTGCACGGTGACACAGTAGTTAGCACTGCTGATTCACAGCGTCAGGGAGCTGGGTTCAATTCCAGGCTTGGGTCACTGTCTGTGTGGAGTTTGGACCTTCTCCCCGTGTCTGTGTGGGTTTCCTCCGGATGCTCCACTTTCCTCTCACACTGCAAAAGACGTGCTGGTTTAAAAAAAAGATTTAAGTCATTTTATGTGTATACATTCTTTTTTATTTTAACCCATCCTCAGTCCAAATGGTAACTTCTTTCCCTGAATCCTGTCTAATTTTATTCTTTATTTCCCTTCCTGACAGTGAACATAATCACAATTGTGACACTGACGAGCAGAAACTGTGGTCTGTCCAAATGTGTGACTCGTTACCTGGTGGCCATGTCAGCGGGGGATCTGCTGGTCGTTATCCTCGACCTGATATTCAGACACATTCCCATTCTTTATCCGGAACAGTTTGATTTCCTGCTGTCGGTCCCCGTGTGTAACATCCACGCCGTCCTGCTTTATGCAGCCACTGACTGTTCTGTCTGGTTCACCGTCACTTTCACCTTTGATCGATTTGTGGCCATTTGCTGCCCCAAGCTGAAGAGTAAATATTGCAGTGAGAAATCGGCGGCTGTGGTTCTGGGAACAGTGACGGTGCTGAGCTGTTTAAAGAACATCTTCTGGTATTTTATGTTATTAAATAGATATCAGCTGGTGAACGACCCCTGGTTTTGTTTGGTCACAATGGATGTTCTGGAATCTCCGGTCTGGGGAACAATCGAGTTCCTCCACAACATTCTAACCCCGACTGTCCCGTTCGCCCTGATTCTGCTGCTCAACGTTTTCACCGTCAGACACATTTTAATGAGCAGCAGAGCCCGCAGGAGACTCCGGACTCACAGCAGTGGGGAGAATCCCAGAGACCCAGAGATGGAGAGTCGCAGGAAATCCATCATTTTACTGTTTGTTATCTCAGCCAATTTCATCCTCTTATGGTCGACATTAATGGTTTATTCTATATGGAGTCGGATGTATGATTTGGGCTATAAGTCGGTCTGGTTAGATTACTATGTTATGGAATTTGGTTTCATGTTGCAACTCACAAGTTGTTGTACAAACACTGCCATTTATGCTGTGACACAGACTCACTTCAGGCAGCAGCTCATCAATCTGCTGAAAGCTCCCCTTACTTCAATTCTTCAACTCATTAGACCCTGAGAGGAAACTACAACTACAAGAGCCCTGACTCTTTCTATTGGACTTTCAAATATAAATAACAAACAGTTGCCATGTCTGGTGGCCAGGTATGGATACGAATATTTGCCCGTGGGTCAGTGTTGACAATATCAACAAGGGCAGAAGTACCACCAATCACTACTCTTCACACTTGGGAATGGCCAGGACATCCGGAGACGTGGCTGCACACGGAGAGTGCCGGTCCGTTCATGGGGTCTATGTTCCTGATAATGGTAGATGCTGATTCAAAATGGATGGCCGTTCACAGGGTGAGTTACTCAAACACAAGGACAAGAGTGGAGAAACTTCACACCTCTTTCATGACACCCGGGATCCCGGAAATGTTAGTTCCTGAAAATAAACCACTCTTCATCAGCCAGGAATTTGTGCATTCGATGAAGTTGGACAGAATTTGACACGTTTGGGCAGTGTCATATTATGATGTGGAGATGCCGGCGTTGGACTGGGGTAAACACAGTAAGAAGTTTACAACACCAGGTTAAAGTCCAACAGGTTTATTTGGTAGCAAAAGCCACTTTTGCTACCAAATAAACCTGTTGGACTTTAACCTGGTGTTGTTAAACTTCTTACAGTGTCATATTACCCATCATCCAATGGCCTGGCAGAAAGAGCGGCCCAAACAGTAAAAGCAGGTTCAAAATACCATCCCTCAGTCTCTTTGGACACCAAACCATCCAGATTTCATCTTCAATTACAGAATGACACCCTCCAACCTCCCCCCGACCTCCCCTCTTCAACAACTGGAATAGCCCCAGCAGAGTTGGTCATGGGAAGTTCACTCCGCCCAATGTTAAGTCTGACCTTCTGAGGGCGGGAGCTAACACCCAGTGCCGTTCCCACCAGCCGGGAGAGGCACCTAAAGGCAGGTGATAGGTTATTGGTAAAGAATCATGGCAATGCTGGAGTTTCAATGCTGGTCCACGTGGTTATGAGGCACGGTCGAGTCTGGAACAGGGCCAGTTTCCTATCAAGTCCGCTTGGGAGATACCATCCTATGGGAATGCTTCAATCATCTACAAGCCATGAAGCCCCAAGCCGTGCAGGAAAAAGCAATTCCCAGCACAGCGGGAACTTTGGAAAGAATTCCAGGCACTCCGGCTCCTGTTCTCCATCTCCGCCAGTGGGAACCTCGGAGTCTGAAATGGACACAGTGGGTTTAGCCTCTCGATCACATTGTCACCCGATAAAGGGAACTCGGGCCACACGCTCATGGTGGAAGAGGCGAGCTCCGGTCTGCTGAACCCCACTCACTTCCGAGGCTGAGCAGCAGGAACCGGACCCAGCATTGAAACTCCAAAAAATGCTTCCAAGGTGGTCAGCCCTCGGCGGTTACTCAGACCTAGAGGGGGAGGGGGTGCAGTGACTTCAATCAGGTTCATGTGTTGGACACGGGCAAATATAAACTACCAAACTGAGGCCTGTGAAATGTGCCCACTCAGGGAGCTCCACAGAGTGCAAGCTGCAGAGAGTGAAGCACTGAGAGCTGGGGTAAGTGTGGGAGTTTAGGGAAGTGGTGGAGAGGTATTGCTGTGTCTTGTGTCCCTTACTGCCCGGTCCCTTACGGCCAGGTCCAGGGCGGGTAGGTGTCCCCCAGACATTACTGTTCTGAAAGTGACGTGAGCAGATGTGTTTATTGAGACTTTCAGAAGGCTTTCGACAAGGTCTCACATCGCAGACTGCCATGTAAAGTGAAAGCACATGGGATTACAGGCAATGTTTTGAGACGGATAGAAAGCTGGTTCACTGATAGAAAGCAAAGAGTTGGCGATAAATGGGCCTTTTTCTGATTAGCAGTCAGTGTCTAGTGGGGTTCTGCAGGAATCTGTGCACGGACCCCAACTGCTCACATTATATATTAATTATTTTGAAAATGGAACTAGATTGCTTTTTAACCAGCTGCTCCTTCCACAACCATTGCTTTTTAACCAGCTGTCCCTTCCACAACCATTGCTTTTTAACCAGCTGCTCCTTCCACAACCATTGCTTCGATTTGAAAGAAATGCCATTCAATTGTGGACAGCTCTGGAAGTTTCCATATTCCCGTCTTGCAAGTTATAGATAACCGTTTGTAATCTTGATGTACTATTACTACACTTGCTTTTTGCTTCCTAATGCAAAGCATTTGGTGCCACTATATCTGAATTCATTGGAGAAATGACAGACACGAATAAACACCTAAAAGATCAGCGAACTTTTAACTGCAGTCTGAATCTACAGTTGTGCCAGGAGTATGATTCAAACTTGTACCCAGTTTGTACAGTCATGTTTTTAAATCTGCTAAATTTACAGCTCTCTGAAATAGTGAGAGAATTCAAAATAACAAATGGATTATTGCTCACGGATTCACCACTTCAGAACAACCTGCACGAACTCTGGGTTCTGCTCAACTTCCTCCTCCTGGATGTCTTCAATTCGTCTGCAGTAAGTAATGAGAAAAGCAGCTTGACAGTGACTGTACCGTTTGTCTAAGGTTCAATTACAGTGTTTCAACCTATTTCTCTTTGGAAGGCATGAGAGAAAGCTGCAAAGTTGTGTCTTTGGGAATCACTGGGTCCCTTTTCCCTCTCACTCCTTCCAGTCGTGTCTGGGGCAGTTTCGGGGCTGGAGAGGATTGTCCTCATTCACTGGGGGAGCAAGGGGAGAAAACTGTTCTCTGTCCCCGAGGTTTAATGCAGCCTCTGTGACTAGGCCTCAATTCAAGGCCTAATCTCAGAGGGCCCTCAGAGTGTCCTTTTGTATTTGCTTCATTCCCGAACAGTGTCTGTGCTGAAGTGGGAGAACTCCATGGTTAAAAGCAAAATAATTCATTTTATTCAGGATGAGATTGTGGGTTTTCCTGCTCTCGCTCTCTCTGTCTCCCATCGTTCTCCTTTGATTGTGAGTTATCAGAGAGAGAAATGGGAACTGGAGGGTAACAGTGAGAGAGGGGGACCGGGAGGGTAACAGAGCAGTTTGCTTGTGGGATCTTGCTGTGAGTATTTTCCCTGCAGCCTATCCTGCTGGGAGACCGTGGTTCCGCTCCCCAAATTCAGTGCACTGACAACTGACTGTGATTGCTTCCATCTCCCACCACTGCCCCCAGCCTCATTTCTCAATGTGAATCAGTGATCAACACAAACAGTGGTCACAGGGTGACATGATTTAAAATGGTCAGACAGACACCTTTCAGAGAGCATTTCAATCCAGATTCATCGTCAGAGAGAGAGAGAGAGATTATCCAGAGCAGGCGAGAGAGAGAGGAGGGCGATGGGTACGTACAGAGATAGGGGGAGATAAACAGGCAGAGAGAGGGAGAGAGAACAGAGATAGATCATCAAGTGCAGGAGAGAGAGAAGAGGGGGGTGGATAGGGACAGAGATGATGGAGGTAAGAGAGAGGGGGAATTAGAGAGAGAGAAACAGAGAGGAGTGACTGTGCTGGAAGTGGAAGGTTCCCTGTTCATGTCAAATGTACAAACAGCACCAAACCTGGAGTGATGTCCCCTTATTTTAACTGGGGAGGGGTGGAAGGAAGAGGGGCAGAGAGAGGGAGAGGTGTGGTCCCTCATTCCCACTGACTTCACCTCAATCCTCACTTAAATATCACATTGTATCTGGCCACGTTCAGACTGTGTGGGATCTTGCTGTCCACTCATGCTCTGTGCCTCCTCCCTGCCCCATATTCCTCACACTGTATCAGTGTCCACATTTTAAACATAAAAGATTGAGTGAAAGGAGGGTGGGATATGGAGAGGAACAGGGTAAGGCAGAGCTGCAGAGAGGGCGTTTCGATCGAGTTCTCACAGGGGCTTGGAATGAAAAAGGCTGCGATTGGGACCCGGTTTAATTGGCCAAATGGACAGTGCCTGTGTTTTACTCTCAGTAATGTCACGGTGCTGTGTGAGAGCCCAGGGCAGCGCTTCAATCTACTTTTACTGAGTTTCTCTTTGTAACATTCTCAGTCTCCCTCTCACTGCGAAGCACTCGGGAGGGAGAGGGAGCTGAAATTCACATTCCTGAGCCTGGGGGAAAAGCTTGTTCTCAATCCCAGAGTCCTACTTGTGTTTTTAGACAGGGCGCTGGGATTTGTGGATTTAAAGGATTGTTCTGTTTCACTGGGCCTCAATTCAAGGCCTGTGTGACTAGGCCTCAATTCAAGGCCCGGGTGACTTGGCCTCAATTCAAGGCCTGTGTGACCTGGCCTCAATTCAAGGCTTGTGTGACTAGACCTCAATTCAAGGCCTGTGTGACTAGGCCTCAATTCAAGGCCTGTGTGACTCGGCCTCAATTCAAGGCCTGTGTGACTAGGCCTCAATTCAAGGCCTGTGTGACTCGGCCTCAATTCAAGGCCTGTGTGCGTAGGCCTCAATTCAAGGCCTGTGTGAGTAGGCCTCAATTCAAGGCCTGTGTGAGTAGGCCTCAATTCAAGGCCTGTGTGGCTCGGCCTCAATTCAAGGCCTAATCTCAGGGGCACCTTTGCATTTCCTTAATTCCTGAACAGGGTTTAAGTGGCTGAATTCAATGGTTCAATAAAATGTGCAGCAGCCACTTCAGGGTGGGATTGTGGGTTTTCCATGCTCCCCCTCCCACTGTTCTCTTCTCATTCTGAGCTTTAAAACATGATGCACAGCGTACATCATTATTTTAAACGGTCAGACAGCAACTTATCAGAGAGAGCACTTCAGTCCAGATTCACACTGAGATAGAGAAACAGCAGAGATCAGGACAGATTATCCAGAGCAGAAGAGGGAGGGGTGCAGAGATTGTGTATTGGATAGGTCTAGATCTGGGGGGAGAGTGAAAGAGACAGAGAGGGGGGCGGGGGTGATAGAAGCTTCATTGCTGAGATTGAATGTATTGATATCGAATGAGGGAGATTCTCAGTGTTGGTGCGGTTTGTAAAATGAGTCAGAAGCACAGCTGGAGGTGGGGTTAAACGCAGAGGGAGAGACACAGATCAGGGAATGGATGGGGGAGTGGGGAGCCTCCCCTGTTTCTTTACAGCCCAGCCTCTGGAGTAAACCCGTCCCCACCCACTCCCCCCACCAAAAATGCTTTGATGTGTTTCATTAATTTAATACTGGGACAGTCACAAGGCATTTGCACTTTCATTTCATTTTGAAATCTGTTCCCCTTTGAACAAAGGACAAAGAACAGTACAGCACAGGAACAGGCCCTTTGGCCCTCCAAGCCCGTGCCGCTCCCTAGTCCAAACTCGACCATTCTTTTGTAGCCCTCCATTCCCACTCCGTTCATGTGGCTATCTAGATAAGTCTTAAACGTTCCCAGTGTGTCCGCCTCCACCACCTTGCCTGGCAGCGCATTCCAGGCCCCCAGCACCCTCAGGGCTCTGGTAGTGCGGCGACCAGAAATGGACGCAGTATTCCAAATGGTCAGAGTTTGATAATGGGAAGGATGTGGAAATGAATGTTTTCTCCCCGCACCCCAGAGAAAATAAGGCTGAGAGGAGACTTGATAGAGAGATTCAAGATCCTAAGAATTATGGACTGGTTAAAGAGTGAGAAACTCTTCCCTCTCAAGAGATGGTCAGGAACTAGAGGGCACCGATTCTAATTGATGGGGAAATGGATCAGAAGTGAAGTGAGAAAAAGCACTTCACCGAGAGGCTGTTTGGAATCTGGAACAATCTTCCTGAAATCCTGTTCCAGTATTCAATAACATGATGGCTGATCTGTGATCGAACTCTCTACCTCTTTACCCCTTGGACTAAGGGAAATCTATCAACCCCAGATTTAAAATGATAACAAATGACTGAGCATCAATAGCCATTTGCAGAAGATTGTTTCAAACTAACTCCACACCACATCTGGCAATGATTTCATTGCTACATTTCTAAAATCCTAAACTGAGGCTAACATCCAAATGTCCCCAAGTCCTGGAGTCCCAACCAGCAGAAAAACTTGTTCTTTATTATCCTTTACCTCTTTATTTTAAATGTTTGATTAAATCAGGCTCTAATTTAAATTCCAGCGGTTATTTAATTTAAGCTAAATTAATGTCACAACATTACTGCCATCTTTTACCCAAAACTTAGCTTCAGACCGTGTCCCTCTATATTTAACCAGCCCGTCTCTGACATCTCCTCCAGTCACACAACCCTGTGAGATGTCTGCACCGCTCTAATTGTGGCATCATGAGCGTTCCACATGCAACATGACTTGCAGCGATAAACTCTCATCTCCAACATTTCAATTGAAATTTCAAAGCTCAATGTCTTTGAAGCCGAATGGTCCAGATTGCCATGGCCTTCAATGTGAACAGGTTGTTAGTGATGTCACTACAGAGGTTGCCTAGGAAACAATGACTGAACACAGGGGGTGAATGTGAGAAGCTGAAGTTTCCACTTGAAGACATTCCCAGTGTCTCTGAGCAGCTGAACTGGGGAAGCCTTTGGGCAGAGACTGTGCTGCTGCTATTGCCCTTCCCGGCCACCAGGCGTCTCTGTAACGCTCCCGGGGGCTGCCTGTGCGCATGTGCGGGACGGGAATGCTCCCAGAGGTCAGCGCGCGGGACGCCGCCGCATTGATGCCGTCTCCCCTGGCAACCGCAAGATGGTCGCCGCCGCCGCCTCCCTTGGCAAGGGAATATGGCCGCTGACGGTCTCCCTTGGCAACGCAAAATGGCCGCCGGCGGGGGGGGGTGTCATTGCGGCGCGTGCGCAGTGAGGTCTGTCTGCAGCCATTGTCCAGGTTGCCCCCAGTGGATGGGGTTGGGATTGTGCAGCAGATGGAGCAACAATCCCAGTTTCAATAGGGGGACAGAAGCTGCAATGCTGCCCCCTGTTGGTCACTTCTCCCAGTCTCAGCATTGCAGAGTGTTTAAACAAGAGTGCATTGTCACAGCAGCACCTTCACCTTCAGTTTCACTTTATTTATTAGTCTCAGAAGTAGGCTTACATTAACACTGCAATGAAGTTACTGTGAGAATCCCCCAGTCGCCCACACTCCGGCGCCTGTTCGGGTTACACTGAGGGAGAATTTAGCACGGCCAATGCACCCTAACCAGCACATCTTTCAGACTGTGGGAGGAAACCGGAGCACCCGGAGGAAACCCACGCAGACACGGGGAGGGGACAGCCCGGGGGAAAGCTCCATTCCAACTGTCCCTGGAGTGTCAGATTAACCTGGGTCACTCACGCCCCCCCGGCTAAGACTCACCTCCCTCAGACAGTGAGACCCTCCTGTATCACTCACCTTACTGTAGTCAGATACCCTCAGACTCAGCACTGGGCCCTGGGCGTGTTCTTTAAATGCTGCGATCTATCGTGGAGGAAAGAGTTGGGAGGATTTTGATTTGATTTGATTTATTATTGTCGCGTGTATTGGGATACAGTGAAAAGTATTGTTTCTTGTATGCTGGACAGACAAAACATACCGTTCATAGAGTACATCGGGGAGAAGTAAAAGAGAGGGTGCAGAATGTAGTGTTGCAACATAGGTAGGGTGTAGAGAAAGATAAATCTAATATGTAGCAGGTCCATTCAAAAGTCTGAGGGCAGCAGGGAAGTTCTTGAGTCGGTTGGTACGTGATCTCAGACTTTGTATCTTTTTCCTGACGGAAGAAGGTGGAAGAGAGAATGTGTGCATGAGGTCCTTAATTATGCTGGCTGCTTTTCTAAGGCCGCAGGAAGTGGAGACAGAGTCAATGAATGGGAGGCCCGTCTGCGTGATGGACGGGGCTACATTCACGACCTTTTGTAATTTCTTGCAGTCTTGGACAGAGCAGAAACCAGACCAAGCCGTGACACAGAAAGGATGCTTTCTATGGTGCATCTGTAGAAGTTGGTGAGAGTCGTAGCTGACGTGCCAAATTTCCTCAGCCTCCTGAGAAAGTAGACGTGTTGGTGGGCTTTCTCAATTATAGTGTCGGCATGGGGGGACCAGGACAGTTTGTTGGTGATCTGGACACCTAGAAACTTGAAGTTGGGACCCAAATGACAAGTTGTCATAGTGTCATAGCTGTTTACAGCATGGAAACAGGCCCTTTGGCCCAACTTGTCATGCTGCCCTTTTTCTTTTAACCCCAAAGCTAGTCCCAATTCCCCACATTTGGCCCATATCCCTCTACATCGATCTTACCCATGTAACTGTCTAAATGTTTTTTAAAGATAAAATTGTGTCCGTCTCTACAACTACCTCTCGCAGCTTGTTCCAGACGCTCATCACTCTCTGTGTGAAAAGATTGCCCCTCTGGACACTTTTGTATCTCTCCCCTCTCACCTTAAACCCATGCTCTCTAGTTTTAGACTCCCCTTTGGGAAAAGATATTGACTATCTATTGTGTGTCAACCATAGAATAGCCACAGAATGAAGGAGGCCATTCAGCCCATTCAGCTGGTGTCGACTCTCTGCTCGAGCAATCGAGCCAGTCCCACTGCTCCACCTTGTCCCTGGAGCCCTGCAAATCTTTTCCCATCAGCTTCCCATCCCATTTCCTCCGGAAAGACAGCGAGGAGCAGAGAGGCAAGAGGGACTTGGGGAATGGAAGGTTTCATCTGATGTTCTTGTTGGCAGATGCTCTGTGGCGGATAAAGCTGGCAGCCTCCTCCAGAAAGCAGCACAGAGTGAATGGAAGGGGCAGAATGTGAGTGAGATGAGACACGAGAGAGAGAGAGAGAGGGCTGAAAGCTTTCTGTTCGTCAGCAAAAAGCACAATGGTGGCCCTGTGTCCTTCAGGGAGCGGCCCAGGCCTCGCTCAAAGCCTGCCCTGTCCTCACACTCACTGGGAGACGGCCATTTCTAACACGTTGTCCATGTTTCTGAGCTGACACTGAGACAAACACAACAGCAGCCACTGTCCGGACAATTCCTCATGGAGAATGAAATGTCCAAAGCCACTTCAAAGGAAGACTGCGCGGCAGGACTTTTCCCCGAGCTGTGGAGGGAGAGATTTGGATGGATGACCAGAAGCTGGGTCAGTGAGGTTGTGTTTTAGCAATGGAGGTCTCGAGAACAGAAAAGGCCCTTCGGCCCATTGCATCTGTGCCGGTCAAAGACAAATCACCAACTTGGCTCACGGCCTGGTAAGCCTTGGCATTGCAAATGCATAGCTAAGCACTTCTTAAACGTTCTGAGGGTCTCTGCCTCCACCACCCTTTCAGGCAAAGAGTTCCAGACTCCCACCACCCTCTGGGTGAAAAAGGTTTTCCTCACATCCCCTGTAAACCTCCTGCCACTTACCCTAAATCTATACCCCCTGGTCATTGATCCCACCACCAAGGGGAAAGCTTTCTTCCCGTCTACTCTATCGATGTCCCTCATAATCTTATCCATTTCCATTATGTTCCCCCTCAGCCTCCTCTGCTCCACGGAAAACAACCCCAGGGTGGAATCTTATCACCGTTCAGGCCGGCAGGATTTTCCCATCCCACTGCAGTGAAAGGAGGTTTGGCTGGTCACCAGATTCTCCGACCTCGCTGAGCGGGAGTGTGGCGTCAACAGGTGGTAAGATCACACCCTCAGTCTATCAAATCTCTCTTCAGTTCGAGTGGCGGCACGGTAGCACAGTGGTTAGCACTGCTGCCTCACAGCGCCAGGGACCCGGGTTCAATTCCGGCCTCGGGTTACTGTCTGTGTGGAGTTTGCACATTCTCCCCGTGTCTGCGTGGGTTTCCCCCGGGTGCATTGTCCATGCAAAATTGCCGAGGGTCCCACGATGTATAGATTAGCGGGAAAATACGTGGGGTTACGGGGTAAGCCTGGGTAAAAGTCCATGCAGATTTGACGGGTCGAATGGCATCATTCTGGACTGTCGGGATTCTATGATTCTATGAACTAAAACTCTCCAGGCCAGGCAACATCCTGGTGAATCTCCACTGCACCTTTTCCAGTGCTATCACATCCCTCCTATCCTGTGCATTCCACAACTGCACAATGTTTCGATGAGGGGCGGCACAGTGGTTAGCGCTGCTGCCTCACAGCGCCAGGGACCCGGGTTTGATTCCTGGCTTGGGTCACTGTCAGTGTGGAGTTTGTACATTCTCCCCGTGTCTGCGTGGGTTTCCACCGGGTGCTGCGGTTTCCTCCCACAGTTCGAAAGACGCGCTGGTTAGGTGTATCAGCCATGCTAAATTCTCCCCAAGTTGCCCAAACAGGCGCCAGAGCATGGCGACTATGGATTTTCCACAGTAACTTCATTGTAGTGTTAATGTAACCCTACTTGTGACACTAATAAACAAACTTTTAAACCTGATACTCGATTCCCCCATGTTGGCCTTGTTCTGTGATCATTAATGCGGATGTTTAGATTATTCAATAGTTCTTTAAGGACAGCAGACACAGGGAAAAAAAAACATGTGGCTCTTTACACAACAGATATATTTCAAGGGGATACTGCAGCAAGCTGTATCTGAGTGGCAGTAATCTTCCCTCAGAATCAGACAGATTGTGGCTTCAGCTCAGAGCCTCAAATACTAGGCCCTCAGCATCGATCAGAGACTCCGCGCACAGCATGATGGGAGAGCGGACAAAGGAAACTGGTGTTGAATTTGTGAGCCTTGTTTTGTGGAAAGCTTTAGTGTTTGGTCAGAATGTTAATTTTTGAGTGGACCTACCATACATTAAGCTGATCTTTCTCTCTACCCTATCGGTAACTGCAACACTGTATTCTGCACCCTCTCCTCTCCTTCTCCCGAATTAACTCTATGAACGGTATGTTTTGTCTGTGTAGCGTGCAAGAAACAATACTTTTCACCGTGTCCCAATACATGGGATAGGGCGACATGGTGGACAGTGTTTCGCACTGCTGCCTCACAGCACCAGGATTCAATTCTCGGTTGGGAGTTGAGTTTGCACATTCTCCCTGTGTCTGCATGGGTTTCCTGCGGGTGCCCCGGTTTCCTTCCACAGTCCAAAGATGTGCAGATTAGCTGGAATCTGAGACGCTACAGAAGCAGGGTAAAGATTTGAAAATGAAGTGTTTCTCACCCACTTTTAAAAGACAATCCACATTCGCACCAGTCACATTTCACACACTCTGCTCAGTCCTGTGTTGGGGGGTGTTTAGTGCGGGATCAGTGTTTGCTTTTCTCAAACCGCAGTGATATTCCCAACTTATCAAGGGCAAGAGGTTTCAGTGTTTAAACATGTAAACATTACAAAACTAAACCAGACAGAAAGTGATGAGGCCTCACACCTTCAATGGAGTCATCTTCGCTCAGAGTCAGAGAGATTGTGGGTTCAGGTCAGAGCCTGAAATACTAGGCCCTTAGCATCGAGACACACAGAGACAGAGACAGATACAGAGAAATGCAGAGACAGAGAGACACACACAGATACATAGAGAGATATACACACAGAGGCAGAGAGAGAGACACTGATCCAGAGAAGTACAGAGACAGAGAGACACACAGATACACAGAGAGATAGAGACAGAGAGACACACACATAAACACACTAACAGAGAAATACAGAAAGAGAGTTTGGCAAAGTCAGATTTAATTTTCCACTCAATATTTATTTAAAAATTCAGAGAATATTTTACAGGAAAATTGATTTTAAAGTTAACAAAAGTGAATCTGACCTTTGAGCTTCACAATGAGATCTGAACCCCTACGCTCTGAGCTGCCCAATATCTGTACAGCTGTACCAGACACCAGAAAGAGAAAACCAGAGCTCAACATCACGGGAAATGAACAATTGTGAATAAGGAACGAGAAAAGTTATTAATTTATACCTGAGATTTAAACTACAGGAAAACTATTAACTACAATTACATTACAACAAAAGTTACCTTCTACATTTCACACTGAAAACAGAACTACCGCCCACAATTGTCTCAGTGACAGATTCAGAATGATAAACTGAGAGAATTTCACTGTTGGAGTCACCGACAGCAGATATTGTATTTGTGTCAATCAGGAATCTTAATAATCAGCTGAGGGAAATCTACAACGTCCAAAATTCAACCCATCACTTGATCTGTAAAAGAAAGATACAATAATGAAGCAGATGTTTATGATGCGGGACATTAATGTTAGAGTTTTTAATCAATGAATCATTTAGAGATTTTTCAAATCCCTTCTGTTTGACAATCCACTCTGACACCAGTTCCATTTCACACTCTCTGCTCAGTCCTGTGTTGGGGGGGGGTGTTTAGTGTGGGATCAGTGTTTGCTTTTCTCAAACCACACTGATATTCCCAACAAGGGCAAGAGGTTTCAGTGTTTAAAAATGTAAAGATTTCAGAACAAAACCAGACAGAGAGTGATGAGGCCTCACACCTTCAATGTAGTGATTCCCCCAATCTTTCCTTTTGTATATTGCTTCCTTCCTCTGTCTGAAGTATTGGAGACGTCGACATCACTGAAACAATACAATCTCTCGGGACAATCACTGTAAACAGCTTCTGGAAACAAATTAACACTTTAATCACCCAAAAAGCTGAATGTCCATTCAAACATCTCCCTCCCCACATCCTTGTAAATGCAAAGATAACTCCCATTTCCCCAAAGCAGGAAGATGTGAAATGGAAACATCTTCAGCTTTTTACACACTGCACTTTTCCACGGACCAAAATGTTTCAAAACATTTGCTGAAGTTTTGTTTTAAACTCTTTATCAATGTCCTTCCAGGTTTAGTGTGAAGGTTTGTGTTCCACACTGAGCCCCTCTCAGTCTCCACACGGAGCTTGTGTGTGTGCTGATGCTCCTGTCATTTTGGATGGATACTGTGTGAAGCTACATTCTCTCCCAGTGAGTTTCTGATCTACTTCACTCTCTCTGCGGCTGGAGCAATGTCCAGCAGGCAGCAGAGGATGGCAGTGTATCACTGTCAGCACAATAGACAAACAGCCTTTAGCAAGAGAGGCTTTGACCCTTTTTCAAACCAAATCCCCAATTTGATGTTTCCAGCTGCGCTGTTTACAATGCTGCTGAATATTGTGTGTCTTTGGTAAACTGGGATGTGTAGCATTCAGTCACATTAAGTGGTGAATAAATACGTCAACACTGTGCGTATCTTTCTGTGTGTGTGTGTCAGCGTGCATGTGTGTCAATGTATTTAAATCTCAAAGGAAAATAGGAGCAGGTGTAGGCCATTTGGCCCATCGATCCTGCGCCAGCATTCAAACAGATCATGGGGCACGTACGCACACAAAACACGCACACACCAACACACACAAAACACGCACACACACAAAGCACGCACACACAAACACACATAAAACACGCACAATAAACACACACACACACAAACACAATAAACACACAAACACACAGAAACACACACACACACATCAAAAACACAGCACTGCTGCCTCACAGCGCCAGGGACTCGGGTTCGGTTCCCGCTTTGGGTCACTGTCTGTGCGGAGTTTGCCCGTTCTCCCTTTGTCTGCGTGGGTTTCCTCCGGGTGCTCCGGTTTCCTCCCACAGTCTGAAAGACGTTCTGGTTAGGGTGCATTGGCCGTGCTTAATTGTCTCTCCGCGTCAGAGAGACAAGATCGGGTAAATGCATGGGGTTATGGAGATGGGGCCTGAGTGGGATTGTGGGTCGGTGCAGACTCAATGGGCCAAATGGCCTCCTTCTGCACTGGAGGAGTCTAGGATTCTATTAAAACACACAGAAACAGATATTCTCACCCAGTAACACTCACACGCACACAGTAATAAACACACACCGAAACATGTCCACGCACACACACACACACACGCATGCACACACACACACGCATGCACACACACACAAACAGACACACACACAAACAGACACACACACACACACACAAACAAACACACACAAACAAACACACACACACACAAACAAACACACACACACATATTCCTATTTTATTTCACACAATCGATTTGCGTCTTGAACATGCTGAATGATTGGGCTTCCACATCCCCCTGGAATAGAAAATTCCAAAGATTCACCACCCTCTGAGTGAAGAAATTCCTCCTCATCTCAGACTTCAAAGGTCTGCCCCTGATTCTGAGATTGTGTCCCCTGGTTCTAGTCTCACCAGCCAGGGGAAACATCCAATCTACATCCACCCTGTCACACCCTGGAAGAATTTTAAGTCTGTTTCAATGGGGTCGCCTCTCATTCTTCAAGGGTTCAAGGCCGACTTCCGGACTTGATGGCCATGGAAGGTGTGCTCATAACGGGGCCAAACAGCTGGATTATCAAACAGTAAATCCTGCCGGGATCATGTATCAGTAAACTCTGCCCGAAACCTCTCTCAGTTATTACAATCTGGGCCTTGTATCAGTAATCTCTGCCCGAAACCTCTCTCAGTTATTGCAATCTGGGACTTGTATCAGTAATCTCTGCCCGAAACCTCTCTCAGTTATTACAATCTGGGCCTGGTATCAGAAAACTCTGCCCTAAACCTCTCTCAGTTATTACAATCTGGGCCTTGTATCAGTAATCTCTGCCCTAAACCTCTCTGTTATTACAATCTGGGCCTGGTATCATTAATCACTGCCCGAAACCTCTCTCAGTTATTACAATCTGGACCTTGTATCAGTAATCTCTGCCCTAAACCTCTCTCAGTTATTACAATCTGGGCCTGGTATCAGTAAACTCTGCCCGAAACCTCTCTCAGTTATTACAATCTGGGCCTGGAATCAGTAATCTCTGCCCTAAACCTCTCTCAGTTATTACAATCTGGGCCTGGTATCAGTAAACTCTGCCCGAAACCTCTCTCAGTTATTACAATCTGGGCCTGGTATCAGAAAACTCTGCCCTAAACCTCTCTCAGTTATTACAATCTGGGCCTGGTATCAGTAAACTCTGCCCTAAACCTCTCTCAGTTATTACAATCTGGGCCTGGAATCAGTAATCTCTGCCCTAAACCTCTCTCAGTTATTACAATCTGGGCCTGGTATCACTAAACTCTGCCCTAAACCTCTCTCAGTTATTACAATCTGGGCCTGGTATCAGAAAACTCTGCCCTAAACCTCTCTCAGTTATTACAATCTGGGCCTTGTATCAGTAATCTCTGCCCTAAACCTCTCTGTTATTACAATCTGGGCCTGGTATCATTAATCACTGCCCGAAACCTCTCTCAGTTATTACAATCTGGACCTTGTATCAGTAATCTCTGCCCTAAACCTCTCTCAGTTATTACAATCTGGGCCTGGTATCAGTAAACTCTGCCCGAAACCTCTCTCAGTTATTACAATCTGGGACTTGTATCAGTAATCTCTGCCCGAAACCTCTCTCAGTTATTACAATCTGGGCCTGGTATCAGAAATCTCTGCCCTAAACCTCTCTGTTATTACAATCTGGGCCTGGTATCAGTAATCACTGCCCGAAACCTCTCTCAGTTATTACAATCTGGGCCTGGTATCAGTAATCTCTGCCCTAAACCTCTCTCAGTTATTACAATCTGGGCCAGGTATCAGTAATCTCTGCCCTAAACCTCTCTCAATTATTACAACCTGGGCCTTGTATCAGTAATCTCTGCCCGAAACCTCTCTCAGTTATTAGAATCTGGGCCTGGTATCAGTAATCTCTGCCCTAAACCTCTCTCAGTTATTACAATCTGGGCCAGGTATCAGTAATCTCTGCCCTAAACCTCTCTCAGTTATTACAATCTGGGACTTGTATCAGTAATCTCTGCCCTAAACCTCTCTCAGTTATTACAATCTGGGCCTGGTATCAGTAATCTCTGCCCTAAACCTCTCTCAGTTATTACAATCTGGGCCAGGTATCAGTAATCTCTGCCCTAAACCTCTCTCAGTTATTACAATCTGGGACTTGTATCAGTAATCTCTGCCCGAAACCTCTCTCAGTTATTACAATCTGGGCCTGGTATCAGTAATCTCTGCCCTAAACCTCTCTCAGTTATTACAATCTGGGCCTGCTATCAGTAATCTCTGCCCTAAACCTCTCTCAGTTATTACAATCTGGGCCTGGTATCAGTAATCTCTGCCCTAAATCTCTCTCAGTTATCACAATCTGGGTCTTGTATCAGTAAATTCTGCCCTTCAGCTGATTGGAGAATATCATTGTGAATATTACTGAGTTTGGGATGTAATAATTTCCTGCTGTTGCCAATATGACTATTTTTAACATAGTTTCTGGGATCCTCCAGTCTCCCCTCAGCAGCTTTCTGGGCAGTGAGAGGTGACACACCGTTCACCAGCAGAGGGAGTTTTTGGTCCTGTCGCTGTCAATGGGATTTCCCATTGAAGTCACCTCACGCTAGCAGGAAACCAGAGGCAGGGGAACGAGAGCAGAGAATTCCCCACGAGTGAACAGCCGGAGAATCCCGGACATTAGCTCCTTTCCCAGTTATCACTGCACTCAACCCAGTCGCTGTTTATACGCTCAGTTGTCTCAGTGAATACTACATTACACCATGCTGCTGTGGACACTACAATCAACCCTTTCTGAGTTCTCACTGTATTAATACCATGTATGGATTGATATTTCATTGGACAATGTGCTGGGTTAGATGAATATTTATTGAGGGGGACTGAGAGACAGGCAGATTGAGAAAAAATATGCACACACACTAACACTCACACTCAGACAGCCTAAAACTAAACAGATATAGAATGGAGGAGGAATCCCTTCTCCCTCTGTAAATAGAGATTAACTCGATTTCTCTTCCAAAAAGACAGCACATCTGGATGGGCAGAATAGTCTCCAATTCTACCCATGGTCCTTTTCTGATCTCCATTCTTCACATCTGCACACGTTGGCTTCAGCTCCAGTTTGTGAATGAAAGCAAACCCCTGTTCATTACAAATCCACTCAGCCTTTTCCCTCTGCTCTCTCCACACACAATCTACAAGACACAAACAGGAAAGATGGATTCCAGGAGAGAAAGGTCACACCTGATCCTCCTCTCAATGGATTCGCTGTCGCCAGAGAGAACATTCCAGCTCCTACAGAAAGTCACAACTGATTCATGTCAGGGACAGAATTGGAATGAATTGGACACAAGAGAGATGAAAGGTTTCTGCTCATCATAAAAAAGCTAAAGAGTCACTCAGTGTCATTCAGGGAGAGACCTCGCTGGTCTGTCTTTGACCCAAGTCACACACTGACTCTGAATGTCCTCACAGCAACTTGGGGATGGACATTTCTAAAGTACTATTCATGGCTTTAGGGTTTCCAAAAGTGTTTCACCGACAATGGAGCGGTTTTGAAATGTTGTCAGTGTTATTTAGGTAATAAGCAAACTTTTGATGCCACACGCATTGAGTTTAAAAATTGGCAAGCCATGTTGCAGCTTTATAGAACCATTGTTAGGCCGCACTTGGAATATAGTGTTCAATTCTGGTCGCCACACTACTAGAAGGATGTGGAGGTTTTGGAGAGGGTACAGAAAAGATTTACCAGGATGTTGCCGGGTATGGAGGGCATTAGCTATGAGGAGAGTTTGGAGAAACTTGGTTTGTTCTCACTGGAATGACGGAGGCAAGGGGGGTGACCTGATAGAAGTCGACAAGATTATGAGCGGCATGGACAGAGTGGATAGTCAGGAGCTTTTTCCCAGGGTTGAAGAGTCAATTACTAGGGGGCACAGGTTTAAGGTGCTAGGGACAAGGTTTAAAGGAGATGTACGAGGCAAGTTTTTTACACAGAGGGTGGTGGGTGCCTGGAACTCGCTGCTGGGAGAGGTAGTGGAAGCAGATACAATAATGCGTTTTAAGGGGCGTCTGGAGAAATACAAGAATAGGATGGGAATAGAGGGATATGGTCCCTGGAAGGGGAGGGGGTTTTAGTTCACACATGGTTGGTGCAGGCTTGGAGGGCCGAAGGGCCTGTTCTTATGCTGTAATTTTCTTTATTCTAATTTCAGAGAGAGATATATACAGATACAGAGCCATAGAAAGACAGAAACAGGATGGGATTGTGCTGTACATGTTTCCGAGCTGACATTGAGACACACACGAGATGTACACCAATGATTTGGATGAGGGAACCAAAAATAATATTTCCAAGTTTGCTGATGCCATGAAACTTGTTGGGAATGTGAGGAGTGAGAAGGATGTTAAAATGTTTCACAGTGACTTCAGAAAATTGAGTGAATGGGTAAATGCGTGGCAGATGCTGTATAACGTGGACAAACGTGAATTTAACTACTTTGGACAGAGAAGCAGAATGGCAGAGGATTATTTAAATGGTGATAGATTGGGAAATGTTGATATACAAAGGGACCTGGGTGTCCGAGTACACCAGAGACTGAAAACAAGCATGCAGCTACAGCAAACAGTTAGGAAGGCAAATGATATGTTGGCCTTCATTGCAAGAGAACTTGAGGAAAGGAGCAAGGATGTCTTACTGCAGCTGTACAGGCCCTCGGTGAGACCACACCTGGAATATTGTGGACAGTTTTTGTCTCTGTAACTATGAAATACTGCACTTACCATAGAGGGAGAGCAGCGGAGGCACACCAGACTGATTCCTGGGATGGCAGGATTGTCGTATGAGGAGAGATTGAGTCGACTGGGCCTGTATTCACTGGAGTTCCGAAGAATGAGAGGGGATCGAATTGAAATGTATAAATTCTGACTGGGCTGGACTGACTGAATACAGGGATGTTGTTCCCTCCAGCTGAGGGGCTGAGGGGGTGGGGAGAGGGGGGTTGGGCGGAGAGGCTGGAACAAGGGGTCACAGATGGTGAAACTTTGCAATATGTTTAATAAGTAGAAACCTATCCATCTCAGTCTGTGAACGATGACTGAGCCTCCACAGCCCTCTGGGATAGGGAATTCCAAAGATTCACCATCCTGGAAACACACGGAATTCAGGAAAACTTGGCGAGATGTATCGGAAACTGGTTTAGTAATTGGACACAAAGGGTGGTGTTGGAAGGCTGTTTGAGTGGCTGGAGGCCGGTGTCCAGTGGTGCACCACAAGGCTCCGTGCTGGAGGGCTTATTATTGTTATACATAAATGAGACAGATGATAATGTGGGGGCAATGATAAGCAAGGTTCCAGATGACACCAGGATTGGTAGGATGGTTAATAGGGAAGAAGGTTGTAGGTTACAGGAAGATATCGCTGGGTTGGTCAGATAGGCAGAGCAATGGCAGATGGTATTTGACCCTGAAAGGTTCGAGGTGATGCACTTTGGAAGCAGTAACAAGGCAAGGGAGTATTTAATGAGTTGCAGGACACTGGGGAGCTCAGAGGAACATATGGATCTTGGGAAATTATTCACAGATCCCTGGAGGCAGCAGAGCAGGTGAATCAACTGGTAAAGAAGGCAGATGAGACACTTGCTTTTATCAGTCATGGCGCAGAGTAGAAGAGCAAAGAGTTAATGTTGGAGTTGTACAGAGTGTTGGTTAGGCCACAGCTGGAGTACCGTGTGCAGATCTGGTCACCACACCAGAGGAAGGATATGATAGCACTCGAGGGGGTACAGAGGAGGCTCAGCAGCAAGTTGCCTGGGATGGAGTATTTGAGCTATAAGGAGAGAGTGGATAAGTTTGGATTGTTTTCTTTAGAGCAGAGAAGGCTGATTGAGGTGTGTAAGATTATAAGGGGTATGGACAGGGTGAATAGGAAACAGCTGTTCCCCTTGGTTGAGGGGTCAATCATGAGGGGACATAGTTTTAGGGCAAAGGGCAGGAGATTCAGAGGAGAGTTGATAAAAACATTCACTCAGAGGGTGATGGGAATCAGGAAAGTACTGCCTGGGAAGGCAGTGGAGGTCGGAAACCTTACAACCTTTCAAAAGCATTTGGATGAGCACTTGAAACATCACAACATTCAAAGATATGGTACAAGAGATGGAAAATTGGATTAGCACAACTTTAGTGGTAGTTACTGTTGGTGCAGACTCAATGGGTCGAAGGGCCTTTTCTTCACTGTACCACTCTATGACTCTGAGGGAAGAAATTCCTCCTCACAGGAAGCAGAGAGTCGGAATAAATGGGTGCTTGTCTGGTTGGCGGATGGTAACTAGTGGCGTGCCGCAGGGATCAGTACTGGGGCCTCAACTATTTACCATTTATATAGACGATCTGGAGGAGGCGACTGAGTGTAGGGTAACAAAGTTTGCAGACGACACAAAGATAAGTGGAAAAATGTATCGTGTGGAGGGCGTAGAAGGCCTGCAGAGAGATTTGGACAGGCTGAGTGAGTGGGTGAGGACCTGGCAGATGGAGTATAATGTTGACAAATGCGAGGTTATTAACTTTGGAGGAAATAATCACAAATTGGATTATTATCTAAGTGGAAACAAATTACAACATGCTGCTGTGCAAAGGGACCTGGGGGTCCTTGTGCATGAGACGCAAAAACCCAGTCTGCAGGTGCAACAGGTGATCAAGAAGGCAAACGGGATGTTGGCCTATATCGCAAGGGGGATAGAATATAAAAGCAGAGATGTCTTGCTGCATCTGTACAGGGCATTGGTGAGGCCGCAGCTGGAATACTGTGTGCAGTTTTGGTCCCCTTATTTGTGGAAGGATATATTGGCCTTGGAGGGAGCGCAGAGAAGGTTCACCAGGTTGATACCAGAGATGAGGGGTGTTGATTATCAGGAGAGACTGAGCAGATTGGGTTTGTACTCGTTGGAATTTAGAAGGCTGAGGGGGGATCTAATAGAGACCTATAAGATAATGAAGGGGCTGGATAGGGTCGAGGTGGAGAGATTCTTTCCACTTAGAAAGGAAGCTAGAACTAGAGGGCACAGCCTCAAAATAAAGGGGAGTCAGTTTAGGACAGAGTTGAGGAGGAACTTCTTCTCTCAGAGGGTGGTGAATCTCTGGAATTCTCTGCCCACTGAAGTGGTGGAGACTACCTCGTTGAATATGTTTAAATCACGGAGAGATGGATTCCTGATCGGTAAGGGAATTAGGGGTTATGGGGATCAGGAGGGTAAGTGGAACTGATCCACATCAGATCAGCCATGATCTTATTGAATGGCGGGGCAGGCTCGAGGGGCTATATGTACTACTCCTGCTCCTATTTCTTATTGTCTTATCTCAGTCCTAAATGTCCTGCCCCCTTCCTCTGCGACTATGCCATGGTTCTAGACACCACCCCCCCCCTCCCCCCACACCTCCCCCACTGCCCCACCGCCCCCAGCCGGGGGAAACATCCTTCCTGTATCTACTCAGCTCATGTTTGGGGGTTGGGGAGAGTTATAGAACAAAGAGATCTCGGGGTACGTGTTCATAGCTTCTTGACAGTGGAGTCACAGGTGGACAGAGTGGTGAAGAAGGCATTCAGCATGCTTGGTTTCATTGGTCAGAACATTGAATACAGGAGTTGGGACGTCTTGTTGAAGTTGTACAAGACATTGTTAAGGCCACGCTTGGGATACTGTGTACAGTTCTGGTCACCCTATTTTAGAATGGATATTATTAAACTAGAAAGAGTGCAAAAACGATTTACTAGGATGCTACCGGGACATGATGGTTTGGGTTTTAAGGAGAGGTTGCACAGACTGGGACTTTTTTCCCTGTAGCGTAGAAGACTGAGGGGAGATTTTATAGAGGTCTATAAAATAATGAGGGGCATAGATCAGCGAGATAGTCAATATCTTCTCCCAAAGGTAGGGGAGTCTAAAACTAGAGGGCATAGGTTTAAGGTGAGAGGGGAGAGATACAAAAGGGTCCAGAGGGCAATTCTTTTCACACAGAGGGTGGTGAGTGTCTGGAATGAGCTGCCAGGGGCAGTAGCAGGGG